>NW_028246666.1:0-185455 GCF_964263255.1 Lissotriton vulgaris
AGAGCGCAAAGTAGAGAGGACATCAGCCACAGGGTCTCGAGACACTGTTTATAAATGAGTCAAAGAGAGCTGATGCCGGCTGGTATAGAGGGTCAAAGTAAATGGGATCCCTCTAAGGGAGGTGTTGACTCAAATGTTATAAACGGTGTACCAGAAAAGTGAGTGCAAAGAGGAGACCGTTGGCCCGGAACATCTGAAAGACTGAGACACATACTGAGCTTACAGTCCACAGAACAAAAGGAGCACAAACACTAAGTCAAAGATATGCAGCTCCAGAATGGACATCCTAAGCTGCTGCAAACGACTGGAAGAAAGAGTTCTACACATTGTGCTCTACAGGTTTCAACTCATACAAGAAGCCATGAAATAACTGTTGTGAAAGAGATTTGAGAATAATAAAGGCCATAAACGAAGCAAAAGGATAAAGGTCTGACCAGACTCTGCCCCAAACCTACCGCACAAAGCCTATTGCTATAGACTAGCTATAGAAAAAATAAAAAAAATGAAAGCCTCTAATCCCGAGATGGAAAAATAAAATCTTGTTTCAATAACACATAAGTGTATATGTGCTTGCTTCCTAACTGCTTTTGTTCTAATCCTTGTACTATTGTTGATAATACTAAATCTACTTCATCATATTTACTGAAGGACCACCCATACCAACGTGGAGGTTACGGGTAGAAGCATTATCAGATCCCCCTTTTGTACAGACCCTCACTGAGGAGATCACTAACTATTTTGAGGATAATTGTGAGACAACGAAAACGAGAGTAACAGAATGGGAGGCAATGAATCAGAGGGGTGTGTATAAAAACCACATACGGGGTCCGAAAGCAACTTGAGACAGATATTCAATCCCAAGAGAAGAGATTGCAAAATATAGAAACACAGTTACATACGCATCCTCAGTGTAAAAAGAAATGGGGCAATATCCGAAAGGACTTATTGGAGGCCATACATCGTATGGAGAAATGTAATTACACAACGAATCGACAACGCCTGCATATGGAGGGTGAAGGGTCTGGGGCACTTTTAGCCAAATTGATAAATGAGATGCCAATATCGCCTATAGTAGAAATGGATACAATAGATGAGAGGGTGGTCTACGCCCAGGGTACTACTCTGGATATTTTAACAGAGCATATGGCGAAGGTATATGCAAAGCGAATTTCCCCTCCGAGAGAAGCTATAGGAGATTTCCTGAATACATTAGGTCTGCCCCAACTAGACCAAGAGACAAGTGAGGGACTAGATGCCTCGATCACTAAAGAAGAGATATTAGAAGCTATCAAGAAGCTAAATCCAGCTAAAAGCCCAAGTATTGATGGGTTTCTGTCTGAATTTTATAAAGTGTTTGCACCAATACTAGTTAATCGACTACTGGAGGTGTATGATGAGGCTTTACAGGTACATAATCTTCCAGCCTCAATGAGAGTGGCTATAGTGATTATTATCCCTAAGCCAGGTAGGAACCCAATAAACCCAACTTCATATAGGCCTATTTCTCTTTCAAACCTAGATATGAAAATTCTAAGTGGGGTATTGGCCAATAGACTCTTACCCTGTATGTTGACTCTGATACATCGAGACCAATCTGGGTTCATCCCCAACCGTAGCACCACACACAAACTGCCACAACTGGCACATGTGTGGCATTCTACGTTTTTTTTTTTTAAACTTTATTGTTAGGAAGGAATAGTGGTTAAACAATTGCATACATCCAATCGGCAATTATGCATTTCGTACAAGTTATCTGTGCAGTAATGCACTGGCTACATTTTCGTAATTAATACATAGTTTCTGCTGAATCATGGGTCTCTCATAGGCTTTCAATATATGATATTCGGTCGTATAGCGCGTTCCCTCGGTAGCCCTTCCCTCAGGCTTCAGTGATGGTTACATTTCCTTCCAAGTTACCCGTAAGAACAAACTTCCCAACATACCCCCCCAACCATGTGTCATCGCATCCCTTGGACGTGTCCCACAGTACGTAATACCCTGCGCTGCTATCCGTAGTGCCTTAAATGGCCAGTTCATTGCCGCCCATTCAGCCGTGTCATATGTCCGAGTCCTTCTCCCCGCAACTGACCAGTTACTCCTCCTCCCCTTCGGAGTCTGATTCCTCTCCCTCTGGCAAGGGCTCACAAAGTTCCCCTCTGTACATGTTCCATGCCGCCCATACCCTGTTCCATTTCCGGGGCGCCGCTCGAAGCACATACACCGCTCTCTCTGTCACCATTATGATGTCCATGTTCTTGGCCCATCTACTGGCGGTGGGCACTTCCGGCGCCCCCCATTTTTGTGCTATATCCCGTTTAGCCACTGTTAATGCCAGTGACGCCCAAATCAGTTCATATCTACCCAGGTCATTTGGGTCCCAGATGTTTAGAAGGCATTTACGTGGTTCGGGTAGAATGGAGAGTTTGAGGGCCTGGGAGATGGATCGGAGTACCTGTCTCCAGAATTCGCGTATTTGCGGGCATTCCCATAGCGTGTGGAATAGTGTCCCTTCCTCCCCGCAGCCTCGCAAACAGAAGGGGTGTGGTGCTCTTTGTATATTGTGCAGCAGTGTCCTGGTGTAATAGATACGGTGTAGGATTTTAAGCTGTACCAGTCTGAGCTTACTAGAGATTCCCACCTCTTTCGGGGAGGCCAGGGCCTCATTCCATTCGAATTCGTCTGTCTCCCCTAGTTCCTCCTCCCATTTCCCTTTGAGCTTTAGTGTCGGGTCTTTGAGATTGTTGATCAACTTTTTGTATGTAAGGGAGGTGGCACTTTGGAGCATGTAGTCGGTTAGTAATCTATCTTCCAAAGGAGAGGAATCTGGTAATGTGGTGCCGGCAGGGATTGCCTGTAGTAATGCATGCCTAATCTGGACATACCTAAATGTTTCTGTGGGTCCGAGGTTGTATTGCTGTTGTAAGTGTGGAAACGGTAATACTGTGTCATTGTCCCAGAGGTCCCCTATCGTAGATATGCCTATTGAGTCCCACCGCTCAAACCCCTTACAGTCTCTTAGGTTCCCCAACGCTTTCGTGTCCCACAAGGGCGTCATTTTAGTGAGTCGGCCTGCCCATCCCAGACGGGCCTGCGCCATGTGCCACAGCGCCGCCGTGTGCTTGGTCGGACCGATCAGGTCCTTTAGTTGCGCCTTATTGTACAGCACGGACAGCATACAGACCGTCCCAAGTTGCGACCAGTCTGCCCGGTATGCCGGGTCGTCCTTCGGGGCGTGGATCCAGTAGTTTATAATCTTGAGTTGGGCCGCCCAGTAATATAGCTGGATGTTGGGGAGTGCTATGCCACCTTCGTACCAGCTCTTTACCAGCTTGACGTATGCTATGCGCGCCGGGCCTGTGCCCCAGAGCAGGACCGTGACCAGCGCCACAATCTGTTGGAAGTAACGCTGTGGTACCAGGTGAGGAGTATTTTCCAGCACGTAAAGGAGTCTAGGGAGGGCCATCATCTTGTACAATGCCGCTCTGCCCAGTAGGGTCAGGGGGAGGGCCGCCCAGTGCCTAACATCTGCGCGCAGGCGATCCATGGGTGGTTTCAGGTTGTTCACGAAAAAGTCAGCTTCCCCGCTCGCGACAACAATGCCTAGGTACTTGAAAGAGGCCGATGTCTTAAGCATTGGACAGTTCCCCTGTAGTCTTGGCTCCGGGCCTTTTAAAGTGTATATGGTGGATTTCGACCAGTTGAGTGTGTAACCCGATGTGCGCCCATGCGTGTCACAAAGGTCTAGTAGGGCTGGGATGCCGGTCTCGGGCGCGGTCATGTATATGAGCATATCGTCCGCGTACAGCGAGACTTTGTCCTCCCACCCCTCCTCCCACATGATGCCCGCGAACAGAGGTGTCGATCTGATTTGGATGGCCAAGGGCTCAAGTACAAGCGCGAAGAGCAGGGGGTACAGGGGGCAGCCTTGTCTGGTTCCCCTGCCCAGTGGGAATCTCGGCGACGTGTGGCCGTTGGCCACCACTTGTGCCACGGGGTTTGTGTAGAGCAGCAGTATCCACCGTATGTATTTTGGCCCAAAACCCATGCGTTCCAGTACCATGAAGAGGTATTCCCACTCTACTAAATCGAACGCCATTTTGGCATCGAGGGAGAGGATCACTGTCTGTTCCGTGAGGAGGTGTGCACGGGCCAACACTCCGTGGACTCGTCTAAGATTTAACGCCGTGCTCCGGTGGGGCATGAAGCCCGACTGGTCAGGGTGGATTAGAGTACTGAGGTGGGGCAGCAATCGGGTAGCCAGAAGTTTAGCTAGTATTTTGGCTTCGATGTTTAGTAATGAGATCGGGCGGTATGATGTGCATTCTGTCGGTGGTTTCCCGGGTTTGGGTATTGCTACAATCGTTGCCGTGCGTTGATCCAGTGGCAGCTCTAGTCTGTCCCTACTCTCCAAATACATGTCCAGTAATGGGGCACTGAGGTCTGCAGCCGCGGACTTATACCACTCTACCGGTATCCCATTAGGGCCCAGTGCTTTACCTGACTGTAATGCCATGATCGCTAGGTGGATTTCTTCCCCCGTCGGGTCTAGTTCTAGGGTGTCCCTATCTTCCTGTGTAATGCTGGGGATGGTAACGTCTGCGAGCGTTGCCGTTGCCATTTGTCGTGTGACCCTCCGTCCCGGTGTATAGATTTCCTGATAGTGTCGAGCTAGTTCGCCTACTATGTCCTCCGGGTGTACCAGTGTCCGCCCATCCCTCGTGTTGAGCCTATGTATACCCCTCACTCCATTCCCTCTCTTGTCCAGCCACGCTAGCATACGTCCCGCTTTGTCGCCCACATCATAGATCCTGTGTCGAGTGTTTGCGATGTATCCCTTCTCTGTCGTTTTGAGGTGGGCTAGGTACTGTTGTTGCCGGAGCATGAGTGTGTGTGTCGTGGTCGGGGAGGGGTCTGTCATATGAGCGTTATTGGCCGTATCTAGTGAAAGTTCCAGGTCCGTGAGTTCCTTCCGTGAGTCCCGTTTGTGTCCCGTGATAGCCGCAATGGCCGCCCCCCTGAGGACAGTTTTGTATGCCTCCCATAAGATGGAGGGCGACTCTACTGTGCCCGTGTTCTCAGCAAAATATAGTGACGTCGCCAGTTTGAGTTTCTTTCGAATCTTGGGGATTTTCAGGAAATTGGGGTAGATTGGGTATAGTCGGGCATTCCGTTTCCCTCCGGTGGTCAGCGATAAGACGATTGGAGAGTGATCCGAGATCCCCCTGGGTAGCGTGTCCACCCTCTCCACCATATCCAGTCCCAACCCCAGTGTCATGAAGTAATCTATACGGGATAAGCTGTTATGCACCGCTGAGTAGTAAGTGTAGGGGGTGGCTTCTGCGTGTACTTCCCGCCCGAGGTCTATAAGGCCTAGGGCTTCCGCAAAGTCTGACAGTGGTGTAGCACCTCGTGGTCTGGCTCTGGTGGGGAAAGTGTCCTGAAGTGGATCCATGACTGCGTTAAAGTCCCCCCCAACAATCATGTCGCCATCAGGGAGACCAAGAAGGAATTTGCCTAGTGCTGGTAAGGCCACCGAGTGTAGGGCTGGGGGAATATACACTGAGATCACATTCAGGGCCCTGCCCTCCCACTGGCCGTGTATTGCGGCGTAGCGACCCTGGTCGTCTGCCACGTGGCTGGATACCATAAGGGGGGAAGATCTTCTCACCAGTATGCCTGTACCCCTGGAGCCAGTAGTGAAGTCGGCGTGGACTACCATTGTGTACCGCCGTCTGTCTAGGGCTTTGCAGGTGGATCCCGTGAGGTGGGTTTCCTGTAGGAGGACCACATCCGGGTTTTGCCGCTTCACGGCTTGAAGGACCAAGCCTCTCTTGATTTTGTCACCCAGGCCCCGGACATTCCATGTCAGTATGCGCAGTGGGGGAATCTTCCCGGCCGCGGAGGGGCCCTCGGCGGGTGTGTGATTAGGTGGCCTGGCCATTAGGCTGTTGAAGGAGTCTTGCACACAACGTGTGCTGCGGCATAGCCCATGCGTCGACTAGCGTCGCGCTGTGTAGGAGACGTGCTAACGTCAGGGTGATATTGCTGTGTAGGTGGTGAACGATGACTACAAACAAAAGTAAACATTTCAACAAATAAACTTCAAACCCATCCCCCCTCCCTGCTACCCTGCTCCACGGACAAACTCCCGCCCGCTTCCCCAACTGTGCAGAGTGCTTCAGCCCCCCCCTAAACATCTTACTTGCTCGTAGGGTTGGTGAGTCCCCTCCGGGCACTGCCTGTGCCCACCCTACTCAGCTACGTCCGAGCCACGGTTCCGCGGCCCACACAGTCATGAAAAAGTAAAGCAGTGAAATGTCACACCGGAGCCACTTGTCCAGAGTCCAGTGGATCTCTCTCAAGGTCCGATTCTACTTCCGTTTCGCCTCCCTGGTGTGGTCGGTGGGAGGACTGACTGGACGGTGTCTGGTCAGTACGGTGTCGCTGCCGGTCTTGTTGTGAGCGTTGCCGTCGCCCCGCTGGTCGCCAGCCCTCCAGCTATTCTTGAGCAACCTCTGGCGTGTCAAAAAACCAGGTCTTCCCCTCGGCCACTATTCGCAGTTTAGCTGGGAACATCATGGAATACGGCAGTTCTCTGTCGCGCAGTGCTTTCTTAACCTCCGTGAAGGACTTGCGTCGCCTGGCCACCTCTGCCATGTAGTCCGGGAAGAACGCCAAGGTTGCGTTTTGAATCCGTACTGGTGGTGAATTCCTCGCTGCCTGCAATATTGCGTCCCTGTCCCTGAAGTTGAAGAGCCGGGCTAGCACCGGTCTCGGAGCCGCCCCAGTCCTGGGTGGGCCCCCCGGGACCCTGTGCACCCTCTCCACCGAAAAGAAGTGCGATAGGCCCTTGGGCTGGAGCTTGTTCTTGATGAGGTCTTCAACATAGAGGTCCATGGCCCCTTTCCCCTCCGTCTCTGGAAGCCCAAGGATACGGACGTTGTTGCGGCGTGAACGCCCTTCCTGGTCGTCCAGCTTGTCATGCAGGAGTTTGGTAACTTTCTGCATCTTTTCCATGGCCAATTGGAGCTCTGAGGTGTCTTCTACGAGCGATTTAGTGACCACTTCCACCTGCGACACCCTCTCCGCCATTTTGTGAAAGTCCGCTCGTAGCAGAGATACTTCTGAGGAGATGGCGCCCACTGTAGTTTTAACTTCTGAGAGCGTTTTCATGATGTCCTCTAGCGTAATTTTTGTCGTCTTTTCTGCTTCTTGGGCATGGCTTGTGGAGGGTCTCCCTGTAGTTTGCTGTTGGCCTTGGTGTCCATATGCGAATTTATCCAGTTTGGCTTGCGTGGATCCGCTCCTAAGGCCTTTTCCCGCCATGGTGCTGGGTCCTGCGAGCGCCGGAGAAGTGCCCCAGTTGACCGCTGCCTGTGGGTCAATTGAAGTTTCTGATAGGCGGAATCAGCCAGGCAGCAGTGGGTCTCACTGGATGTTGGTGTGAGAGCCTAGGGGGCCGCTGACGTGTATCGTGTTTTTGCTCTCGGTAGCCTCTTTCCGGGACGGAGCGGGCACTGTGTTCCCCCCCTTGATGGTCTACACTGCACCGTGTCTCGTGCACTGGACCGGCCGCTGCGTGTTGGGGTACTTCTGCTGTATCAACGCTGCTGGTGGCGGGCCTGGGGGTCCCCCCTGTGGTCCCGCGTATATGTCCGGCGTTGCGCCGTCCCCCCGGGGCACCGTCCACCTGGCTTCTGTCCTGGTGCACCGTGCGGGCCCACGGCTTCCTCGCTCCTTTGCGGTGACCTCCTCTGCCCCCTGTAGTATTGCTGCGTCAGCTATGTTCTCATTTAGGGGGGTGGGGGGTGGGGGGGTTCGTTGTATGGTGATGTCCCCGTGCCGCGCTGCCCAAGTCGGGGTTGCACTGACCGTCGTACTGTTCAGGTCCTGCTTGGAGTTTGTGGCAGCCCGATTACCCCCGGAGGACTCCGCCAGTAGCTGTAAGTATGGTCTGATCTCCCCGAGAGGCACCGGGGTGCGACCACTTTTCCGGCCGGCTCTGCCGCACTGCCACCGGGGTCCGGATCTCACGCGAGGCCGGTGCTTCACCCTCGGTTGTAGGCCCCAACTCGCCACACGGTGCAGCTCTGGCTCCGGTGCTCCGATTGCTTCGAAACTTGGACCGGTGACACCGCTTGTGTCCCGGACCCGAACGCAGCCGCTTCAGGCGCGCTAGAAGGCGGATAAATGTGACGGATTTATGGAAAGGCTGCAGTGCCCTCGGGAGCTCTCACACTAAGCGGCCGCCATGCTTGGCTGCTAGCCACGCCCCCGGCATTCTACGTTTAAAGAAACTGAGTATTGCGCTCTGGCGCTACTTGACGTAGAACAGGATTTTGATTCTCTGGACTGGCCCTTCCTATGGGCAACATTGAGATTACTGGGAATGGGAGACAGATATATTAAGTGGCTGCGGATGCTTTATGATACCCCCAGGCTCATATACGCATGGGAGGGCTAATCTCACAAGTCTTTACACTGCAGAGGGGCACTCAACAGGGGTGCCCCCTGTTGCCGCTACTTTTTGCAGCAGCCATGGAACTGCTGGCAGAATCTCTGCGTAAACAGATGGATAACTGGGGAATAAAATTAGGTGACACGAACCACATGGTCTCCATGTACGCAGATGATACTCTAATATTCCTCCGACAACCCACTCAAGCGCTTCCCAAACTGTTGGAAATACTGAGTACGTTTGGTGAACTCTCTGTACTAAAGACAAACTCTAACAAATCAATAATATTGCCAAAGAGTCGGCTGGATGGGAGGCCAAGTGAATCATTGCCAATAACAGGATTACCATGGGCAGAAACTGACCCCAAATACCTGGGAATTAGGCTGGCAAAAACACCAGAGAGACATCTGAAACTAAATATAGGGAGAGTAGTGAACGGGGTAAAGGGTTCAGTGTGCTTCTGGCAAGGGGTACCATTGTCGCTCATGGGTAAAATCACAATTACAAAAATGATAATTCTCCTGAGATGTCTATGTGTGATTCAACATTCGTTTTATGATATTCCCATCACTTCTTTAAAACCCTAGATAAAATGCTGATAGAGCTGTTTTGGGGATCATAACGCAAGAGAGTGCGCTTAAAGACTACAAAGAACAGGGCAAGCTAGGGGGGTTGAAGTTCCTAATATTGAACTATATTACATGGCCGCACAGCTTCAACATGCAATTAATTGGCTAGATGATAATGATAATTGGGAAAAGATACTGTTGGCCAGAACAAACAATGGTGACTCACTAGCGGGACACTTAATGAGGGGGGCAGAGGTATCTTGACCCTGCCCATACATAATCCAACATGTGGCACGAGTATGGGAACGAGTATTCAAAAAAATGATAGGTCACGCCCTTACGTGCCAGACATGCCGCTGTGGGTGTAACAACCCTACGCCTGACAATGGGAGACCTATTCTCAAATACACAAGTCATATCCAGCGAGGAAGCGGAGGAAGTATACAAGTTAGGACAGGGGCAATTTTTGCAATATAGAAAGCTAGCACATGTGACCAGTGAGCTGTGGGCATCATTCCCAGAGGAACCATCAGTAACAAAAGTGCTCCAGGCTATGCTCTATATGGCACAGGGTGTCTACCTAGTCTCACATATGTATCGAGCACTTAGGGAGGACTTGAAAGCCCCGACCTTACCGGTCCAGGCGCACTGGGAGGAGGGCCCCTATCAGAATGAGAATGGATCAAAGCGCATGAGGGAGTTAAGAAAGTGAACTCCAACCCAAGGTTTAAATTGGTTCAATATAATTTTATATATCAAACATACCTCTCCCCCAAAACACTAAGTAAAGTTTTTCCAACCCGGACACCTGAATGCCTCCAATGTAAGGAGGGAGAGGCGGATTTTCTTCAAGTGGTGTGGCAATGTCCGGTTATGACCTCTTATTGGCCCGAAGTCAAAGATAAGCTGTAAAAGGCCACAGGATGGACAATTCCTGAAGAAATCAAAATAGTATTACTGGCCCCCAAAAACAAAAAGTTAAGTAGGAGATTAGTAATGCTGGGGCTTATACGGGCAAAAAGACAAATTGCGATATCTTGGAAAAGCCCCAACCCAAGCCACGTAAAAATATGGCTGGGGGATATGTGCAAGTGAGTGACAGCAGAAGCAGTACGTATGAAAAAGGTCAGACAAACTGAAAAGTTGGAAGATGACCTGAGTGCATGGATGGCAATGATGGCAGACATTAAGAGTATGCAAGCAACAACATTAACACCTACCAAGAATTCCCCATACCAATAACAGTATATAGATGTAGGAGGAAACTAGAAAACAAAATAAGATAGATGCACTGGTGACAATATGGAGATTTAAATAAGACACGAGCAGTATTGGGACGACAGGTCTATGGAGCTGAGCTGGGTGGGGGGGCGGGGAAGAGAGGAAACATTGAGTTAAAGAAATGGGAAAGTTTGATGTGAACAATTATTGTTGTATAAGCTAACCCCCGGAAACCTTGGTAAAATGTTGAAATGTAAGACACTCTGATACATAAATATGTTTAGAACGATAATATCATCATAGAATTGTATGAAAACTAAATAATGATCCTATTGGTTGTACAAAAAAGTTATACAAATATACTTTAAAAAAAAGAATATTTACTGAAGTGAAAATACTAATTTACATGTGACCACAACTACTGTAGCAACAAAAGTGCAAGAAGGAATGGTAATAACTAACGATTTAACAAGTGATGATTTATATCATGATCGTTCTATTAATGATTATTCACTAAATGTGTATACTAAATCATTGTATGAGTATGTAAATACTATGGATGTGAGAGATTGTAATGTGTGCATGCAATTACCTACTTCTGTGTTGGAAGGGGTGACATACCATCACTTTCCTTTAACATATGGTATATCTTGTAGTGTACTAACAAGTTTGTTTTATTCTAGATGGCAATTTCAATATTATTATTCGAACTTTGGCTTGATTTTGTCAGAAGTTCCAGTAACGAAAAATGTGATCATAGTGCCAGATGCACGAGATGCTGAGATAATGGGAGGATTTTTCCATCCTACATCACCTATAGATGCTGTATATGTGCATTGCTATAATTTAACATGTGCTTTGCATAGTGTAGAAAAATAATTTATTAATTCAGTAGAAGACCGTAGGGAGGAAATAAAGAACAAATCTGAGAAACAATTGAAAACACCTCCATGGGCACATAGGGAGATTATAAAAGGGGAGAGACATATGCTGCAATATAAAGAAGCAAAACAGAACATAATAATAAATTCATTGGTTCCAGTGAGTGTGAATATACCTTCCTACGTAGTATGGGAGGTTAGGGATTATATTTGGCAGGGTTGGATCTAGTATTTCCAGGAGTTTACTTTGTGAGTGGAAAAAATGCTTATTATAAATTGCCCAAACCTTGGTATTGGTGTTGCTACATGGGAATAGTATTTCCAAAAATGTATCATGTTGATAAACACAACTGAATCAATGAAAGTAAATCTGTATGTTTTACAAGAGGAATAAGTGCTGCTGGAATTATTGTGGGTATTTTTGGCGTGATAATTCCTTCAATTGGGGTAATATTGAACTCTCACAAAATTAGAAAACTGTCAACACTAGTAGAATGATTACCCACAGATACTGCTGGTGGGTTTTTTGTAATTGATAGGGAAATGGTTAGTATTAGTCTATGGTTTTACAAAACTGACTTGCTTTAGATGTACTCTTAGCACAAAAAGGGCACTAATAACAATTGCTTTTAGCTTGCTAGTAATAATACTAATATGCCGCTATTGTAAATGTAAAGGAGGCTCAAAAGAAAATAGAGAGAGGAAAAAAATAGAGCAGAGATTGAATTAGACGACAGGAAATGCAGTTTCTAAGATGATATGAAAAATTTGGAACAGGTGAGACTGAAACAACTAAAGACAACTGTATTTTAACCCCTTCTATGCTCATGACGGAATGGTTCCATCATGAGCACAAGTTCTAGTGTGCTCATGACAGAAAAATTCTGTCATGAGCACATGCTCAAGAAATCCCTCTGCTACAGACAGCAGAGGGATTTCCCATTTTTATTTTTTTGCCTGGGGAGGTGGGGAAGCTTCCTAGCCTAGCAGTAGATTTTGAACCTTAGCTCTGCCGGCACCTAGGGAAACCTAGCAAACCTATACATTTTGAAAACTAGACACCCAGTGGAATCCAGGATGGGGTGACTTGTCTGGCTATATGAGCAGAAAGGATAGGCACGGCGCACAACTTAAGTGTAGACTATCAAGTTCAAGGAAAGTAGGATTAAGGTAATAAATTTGAAGGTGCTCCTACAGGTGACGCAACTGTTCAGGTGCGTCCTGGAAATCAAAGGAGTTGAGTGCGCTACTGGGGTGTAGGCGCATCCCTGTGGTGGGCACACTTATGCAGGTTCTATGTGTTGGGTAACACAATAGATTCCAAGGAAGTTCAATGAAAGGTTCCAAATGTTAAAGTTGTAGAATTTATTTGAAGGTTTTCAATTTCATAGTTTTCGTTTTTTCTTTCAAGTAAGTCATCAAATGATCAATTAAATCAACATCATGAGATTAGGATGGCTCCAATGCATTTCGGACTAACCAAGTCCTTTCTCAAGGAGCACTACAACAGAAGATACAAAAAATGACCCAAATCAATGATAATGCTGGAACATCATGACTAATATAAATAGGTGAATGGGTGGGTCAACCACATGCTACCCTCAGGAATTTATTGAAAAAAAAGGTAAAGAAACTCCAAAGTGTTCAAAGGGTGATAAGCGGGAAGGTACGGGAGAGAACAGGAAAAGAAAGACTAGCTGTGATGAAGGAGGTGGGGGCTGTTTAACCCCTTCCATGCTCATGACGAGCTCAGCTCGTCATGCAGTACACTGGTCTGTGTACTGCATGACATTACAGCTGGAATGTCATTTGTTCCCACAAGCAATACCAACCTGCTTGAACTGGAAGTTAGCACTTTTAAACTTACTAGGAAACTACGGCTAAAACATTTCTTTGAAAAAGTTTTAGAGCCTCCTAAGGACCCCAAACCAGATTTACTTTTGGGCCTGCGACCCTCCAGCACCTTTATGCCTCCTGCAAGTCACAAGAGTATCGACACCTTCGAGACCTTGGTAAAACAAGACATTGCCAAAATAAACTATCGTAAGAAGACTCACAAAAACATTACTACTAAAGACTTGGATACTTTAAAGAATATCGCCATGAATTCCTCCATTAAATGCCTGAAAGCAGACAAGGGGGGCGCCCTTGTCATTCTCAACACGCAATTATACGATCAACGTATCACAGAACACGTCATGGACTCCAACGTCTATCTACCCTTAGAAGGGAATCCCACAAGAGAATTCAAAACGGAACTGTCGGAAATAATTGACAAAGCAGCATCTGATGGCACCATCGAAGAGAGGACTAAAAAATACCTGGTAGTAGAATATCCCAGGTGCCCCACCATCACTATGCTACCGAAAATACACACAAATTTGACGGATCCCCCATTTCGTCCAATTGTCTCGACCAGAGGATCGATACACGAACCAACGGGTAAATTCATAGACCGATTTTTACAACCCATGGTCTCAGGCCTACAAAGCTACATCAAAGACACTACAGAGTTCTTAAACAGACTATCTTCCATACAAATCAATGAAAACGAAAACTTAATCCTGTGCGCAGCAGATGTTAAAAGTTTGTACACTTCCATCCCCCACGAAGGAGGGATTGTTGCAGTGGAACAGGCCTTACTTCAATCAGACATTAACGACCCTCTAAAATCCTTCATCCTTGAACTCATGATATACACCTTGTATCATAGTTACTTTGCACACGAACAGAAATGGTACCTACAAATGTCCGGAATGGCCATGGGCAATTGTGCGGCTCCTACTTACGCTAACCTGTATATGGGCAACTTCGAATCTAACCACATCTATGGAGATAAAATTTGGTCTGACTACCTTAAACTCTATGTACGCTATATAGACGACCTGTTCTTCATTTGGAAGGACTCACAGGAAAATCTTGAACTCGCCTTGACAAACCTCAACACTAAAGATGACCGCATAGAGTTCACGTGGAACATCAATCACCAAGAGATCGCATTTTTAGACGTCCTCATCAAAATCACCCCTCAGGGAATTCAGACAGACATATACCGAAAACCGACGGACTGCAATAACGCTCTACTTTATAGCAGCTTCCATCAGAACTCCCTTAAAAGACATTTACCATATAGCCAGATGTTGAGAGTAACTCGTATAGTATCTGATCCAGACATCAGATTGAACCAAATTCAATCCATGGCATCAAGATTCCTAAGCAGAGGTTACCCTGATGAAATACTGAAGGAAGCTATCAAGAGAACTGCTGCCACTCCTCGCACTGAAGCTCTTCGGAGCACCCCTAAAACCGACCAACAGAGGATGGTCCTCGTATCTAGATACTCTACCTCCAGCAAATGTTACAAGAATATCATACTGAAACACTGGCGTATCCTGGCATCCGAACCAGACTTTGGGAATCTTTTTAAGGAACCCCCAATTTTCGCATACACCCGACCCATGAACATCAAAGAAATTCTATCTAAAACCATCACTAGCACCACCTCCGATCAACATACTGGGACACGCCCTTGCCACCATTGCAACAATTGCAATAATATCATTAAAGGAAATAACATCAATCATCCCATGAGAGGCTTTAACATCAAGTTAAACGTGGACGCCACATGCGACTCTTCTAATCTCATTTACCTCCTTAAGTGCCCTTGTGGCAAAATTTATGTGGGCAAGACCAGCAGGAAAATAAAGACCCGATTGAACGAACATAAGTCAAACATCCGCACTAAGAATACCAAATCCAGTGTAGCCACCCAGTTCAATGAAGCAAACCATAACGGGGCTCAATTGAAATATATGGTTCTCGAAATTGTCCCCAGGGCTGAAGGAAGAGACAACAACAAGGTTCTCTTACAAAGAGAAACAGCCTGGATATATAGACTGCAAGCACAGAAACCATTTGGTCTAAATGACCAGACTGAGTTGAGTTGTTATTTATGATGCCCAGGTGGCACTGTATTGATACAATGTACCTTTGCTTTGCTGATTGTATTCACAGCATGTTTATAGATACCCTCTTCACATCCCCTATGGTTTCATCCATTCTTTTCCTTCTTTAAGATGGCCGCGCTATTTCACCGTTCCCTCAGCAGTCCTTTTTCTCTTTCCTTCATTCTCCCTCCCTACTCCGGAACTCAGCGTTCACTTCGCGTAGTTCCAGCTTTCTGAACCTGCTCTCCGCACGCAAGCGCTGACACCGGCTCTAGTAAGTCCCTCTCCGATCTTACCGTTAGGTCCAATCTGTTTTCTGAAACCCGCTCTGGGTTTAACGCATTCTCGCGACTATTTTTTCTTTACAGCCATTGCAACCCATGCGAAGATAACCACGTAAGCCTCGCCTCCCGAGGATATCCATTATCTTTACACACCTTCCCCCCAGCCCTTTCTGACACCTACGCCATGCCTCCGTTTGCACCCTTTAAACAGCCCCCACCTCCTTCAGCACGACCTTTTTGCTTTTTATCCATCACAGCTAGTCTTTCTTTTCCCGTTCTCTCCCGTACCTTCCCGCTTATCACCCTTTGAACATTTTGGAGTTTCTTTACCTTTTTTTTCAATAAATTCCTGAGGGTAGCATGTGGTTGACCCACCCATTCACCTATTTATATTAGTCATGATGTTCCAGCATGATCATTGATTTGGGTCATTTTTTGTATCTTCTGTTGTAGTGCTCCTTGAGAAAGGACTTGGTTAGTCCGAAATGCATTGGAGCCATCCTAATCTCATGATGTTGATTTAATTGATCATTTGATGACTTACTTGAAAGAAAAAACGAAAACTATGAAATTGAAAATCTTCAAATAAATTCTACAACTTTAACATTTGGAACCTTTCATTGAACTTCCTTGGAATCTATTGTGTTACCCAACACATAGAACCCGCATAAGTGTGCCCACCACAGGGATGCGCCTACACCCCAGTAGCGCACTCAACTCCTGTGACTTGTCTGGCTCTCACCAGGTTCTGCTACCCAGAATCCCTTGCAAACCTCAACATTTGACAAATAAAACACATTTTCCTCACATTTCTGTGGTGGAAAATTCTGGAATCTGTGTGGATCCACAAAATTCCACCAAGCCCGTATTTCCCAAAGTCTTCTGAGAAAAATGGTACCTCACTTGTGTGGGTGGGTCACATACCCCCGACAGGCAAGGGCCCAAAACCTATTGAGGTGACATAAAAATGACCTTTCACAAATCAACCTGGTTTTGCAAGGGGGTCCCATGAGTTTTTGACCCCAGGCTCGGCGGCCAGCTAGGAAACTTACCAAACCCACACATTTCTGAAAACTAGACGCCCTGTAGAATCCAGCAAGTTATAGCGTGCGTGGGTCACCCAACATTTCCCTACCGAGAATCCCATGCAAACTTTCAATTAGGCTGAGAAAATCACTTTCTTCATACATTTCGCTGTGGAAAAGTTTTGGAATCTGCGTGGATCCACAAATTTCCTTCCACACAGCATTTTCCCAGGTCTCCCCATAAAAATGGTACCTCACTTGTGTGGGTGGGTCAAGTACCCGGGACAGGCAAGGGCCCAAAACCTATTGTTGGAACATCAAAATGACCTATCATAAAATAACCTGGTTTTGCCAGGGGGGTCCCATGGGTTGTAGCCCCAGGCTCGGCGGCCACCTATGGAAACCTAACAACCCACATATTTCTGAAAACTACAAACCCAGGGGGGTCTGGCAAGGTATAGCTTGCGTGGGTCCCCCAACATTTCCCTACCCAGAATCCCCTGCAAACCTTAAATTTTGTTGAAAAAATCAATGTTTTCTCACATTTCTGTATGGGAAAGTTGTAGGTTCACTGGGCTGACACAAATTTCCTACCACTCAGTGTTTCCCCAGGTCTCCCAATAAAAATGGTACCTCACGTGTTGGGTAGGCATGGTAGCTGCAACAGTAAATGGCCCAAATTGTACTGTGGCGACTTCAAAATTACCTATAACAAAACTACCTGGTTTTGGTGGGGGCACCTGGGGTTTTGGCCCAGGACTCGCCACAATCTAGGAAAACCTACCAAACCCACACATTTCTGAAAAATAGATACACTGGGGAGTCCAATGAGGTATGGCTTGCGTCGATCCCCCAAAGTTTCCCTACCCATAATCCCCTGCAAAACTCAGTTTTTTATTTTATTTTTTATTTTCACAAATTCTCATATAGTTCATTAATGAGGCATTGAAAAATGATGACAATGTAAAAAAGTAAAAACATTACTATCAATCAACTCATGGCCATAAGTTACATACATAGAGGGCAGATTCCAGTCTTTGTAATACAGTTGCAATTATCTTACATCTCATGCATTGAAACTGAGCGTTATTTACACAGACGCGATTCCAGGGGTTTCAGGCTGTACAATCGTGCATAGGTAGATCAATAGAGGCTCCCAGATATCATTCAGTCAGGAGGTCACCGACAGTTCCTCCGCATATAACGCTTAGTTCTCTCTGCAGTACGTCCAATTCCTGAGCCATAGTTCAACTGTAGGACTCTGCTTGCTATCCCACACCATTGCCACTCGCCGCTTGGCAATAAGCAGTGCCACTCTTACCAGCTTACTCTTAACACCTTTCAGAAAAGGGTGTAGCTCTAATAAACACACCTGCGGTGAGCTATTCAATTCAACCTCAATGATTTTGGACAGTTTAGCAACCACCTCAGTATAATATTCCCTCACCCGCCTACAGGCCCAGGTGAGGTGCCAAAAGTCTGCACCTGAGGCACCACACCGTGCACATGTGTCCGTTTCTCTGAGACCATATTGAAAAAGCCTGTGAGGTGTATGGTAGATCTGGTGAAGGTATTTGAAATGCATTAAACGCAAGTTCCCATTAGAGGTGAGGGCACCAGTAAGAGTACAACAGTGTTCCCATTCCTACCAAGACAGCTGTGGGTCCAAACATTCGTTCCATTTATCCAGGCTCTTATCATCGGAGAGGGCCCTATCCTCCCTAGCAGCTCGGTATAATTTAGTGACAAGCTTGTGTCGGGTGGGGCTGGTAAGCAAGGTGTGTAATGCCAGGGACGTCATGGGTTCTGCAGGGAACATCAGTAAGAGGGCCTGTGATGCTTTTTTTGAATCTGTGAAGAGAGAATGCGAACAGAAGGGTTATATGCTGGAGAAAGTCAACATTAGTGGATGTCTATGTGTTAATATGGAGCCCAACTGGGTGGGATGTGCGTCCCAGTATTCCACCGCCACATGCGGAATAAAATCGTGAGGTGCAAACCAAAAATGCGCGTATTGAGCATGCGTGCACAAATAATACAAATAGATATCACGTACACTGAATCCCCCATGTTTATAATCAAGTAGGAGAGTCCGCCAACAACACCCGAGCCTGCTTTCCAGCCCAGACCAGGCAAAGAAGCAGCGAGCGCACTGTTTTAAAAAATGGTGGGAGAGAGGGACCGGTATGTTATTAAAAAGATATGAAAATTTAGGCAACACTACCATTTTTATAAAGGTGATGCAATTCGCAAGAGACAGTGGAAGATAAATCCACCTGTCTATTTGCTGCTCTAACAACGTGGTAGCAGTGCCATAATTCTCACGGAGAACTCTGTCGGGAATTCGGCGGACCCAGATTCCCAAATATTTAACCGACTCCGCCGCCCACACGAGGGAGAATTCTGGCTCATGCGGATGTGTGCATGTGGTCAGTTGCATCACTACCGACTTAGACCAGTTAATATGTGACCCAGAGAACCGAGCAATTCGAATGTACTCCTGCAGAACAGGTGCCATATGAGTGCAGGCTTCCTGAATAAAAAGCAACATTTAATCCGCATATTGCGAGATAATGAGCGGACGGTGATACAATTTGAGGACCGCATATTTGTGACATTGCCTGATAAGGCAGGCCAATGGCTCCAGTGTCAGGGCAAACAACAGTGGCGAGAGGGGGCACCCCTGCCTGGTGCCTCTAGTGATGGAAAACGGTTCCGAGGTATGATGACCAAGAGGGCCCGCGCCGCGGGGTTTGCATAAAGTAGTTTTACCCAGTTAATAAAGAAAGGAGAGAAGCCCTTCTGTTAAAGTACAAAGAACAGATAGCCCCATTCAATTGAATCGAATGCCTTGGCAGCGTCGAGCATGACAGCTGCCGCAGGGAAGTAAGGAGAGAGTGTGTGGAACAGAGCAAACAGTGTACGGAGATTATGGGAGGTGGACCGTGTAGGTATGAAACCAGACTGGTCCGGTAGCACCAGATTCTGCATAAGCAGTTGAAGGCGAGTGGCTAATATCTTCACAAAAATGTTCACATCTGTGTTAAGGAGCGATAGCTGTCTGTATGTGTCTCAATGAGCAGGGGGGTTGTCCTTTTTTAATAAGGAAATGATGAGTGCTTTGCGAAGAGATAGGGGAAGTATGCCCGAGTCATAAGCCTCCACATACATTTCTAACAAGAAGGGGGTGAGCTCCTCAGCATAGGCCTTGTAGAACTCAGAGGGAAATCCGTCCGGGCCAGGCGCTTTTTTGTTAGGGAGGGAGGATATGGCCATGCAGATGTCCTCCACTATCATAGTCTCTCTGACCCTCCGAAAGCCATGCGATGGCCAACTGCGATAAGTAGGAATCTAATTCTGCAGTGTCTGTCTCACCTTGTGAGGTGTACAGTGTTGTGTACGTCTGTCTGAACTGCTCTGTTATGTCTGTAACACTATAATGGTGGCGCCCTGCATTGTCTGTGATCTTAGTGATTATGTCTTGGCTCATGCGGTGTTTAATCTGTGTTGCTCCGTGATGTCCTGGCCTCCCACCCTCCCCATTGGAGCGAGTTACATGACATTTAGAGATATATCGTAGCTACTCTTCCTATAATTTTGAATGCTCACAACGGCTTCTTTGATGGGCGCTAGGGTAGACTCACAGGGTGCGCACACATAGTCGCGCTCAAGTTTGGTCAGCGTAGTCTCAACCTTAGTTATTTGGCCCCGCAAGTCCTTTAAAATGACAGCCGATATACCTATGCAGGTGCCCCGAATAGTAGCCTTGAATCCCTCCCAAAGCACTCCAGCGCTATCTACAGACCCCTTGTTGTGATCAAAGTATTGGGTAATGGCCTCTCGAATAGTCTCCAAATAGAGGGGGTCCAACAGTGCCTCAGATTGGAAGTGTCAAGTGAAGGATCGGGGAGTCATCTGAGGAATACAGAGAGTGAGTCGAACAGGACAATGGTCAGAGAGAGTGCGTGGTAGGCTCTCCACCTCAATCACCCAGCCCGCCACCCCCTCACTCACTAACCAATAATTGAGGCAAGACCAACGGCCTTGCACTGTGAAGATATGTGTGCCCTCCAGTGTCTCTACATGTCTGTGTTGCCATATATCAAGTAATCCAAGTTCCGCCATCCCAGCATTCATTACATGAGCTGCCCCTGGCGAATAAACCTCCCTGCCACTAGATTTATCTCTGCCGGGGTCCAGGTGCGTATTACGATCTCCCCCCTAGACGATAACTGCATCCGTCCAATCTCGCAGTACTGCAAGACTCTTGTACAGGCAAGGGTCATCTATATTAGGTCCATGAGTTTACAATGGTGACTAATTTGCCTCCCAATGTCCCGTGCACCATAGCATAACGACCCACAGAGTCAACATGAGTTTGGTTTACTACAAATGGAAGGCCCTTCTTTACAAGTGTGAGTATCCCCCGGGTATAGGAGGAATAGGAAGAGGCCAAGCAGTAGTCAGCCCAGTAAATCCCAACCAGTTTATCAGTATGTTGTGTAAGATGCGTTTCTTGCAGGAGGGCGATGCTGATTCTATGGTGTTCCAAATGAGCTATCACCTGTCGAGTTTTTTGGGGTTAGTTGAGTCCCCGCACGTTCCATGTTAGACGAGAAATTGTTATACCGTTACTGGGCAAACCAGGAGCAAAGTATCCAGAAAACGGAACCTACCCTGTGCCCACCCTGTGAACAAACTGCCTGAGCAATATCCAGCACAATAGCAAACTGTCCAGCCACATGAACAATCCCCAAATCCCTCCCACCCCATCACCCCCACCCACTTCAGCAACACTAACACGCTAAAGCCATCCCGAACTCCCAGCAACAAATCACAAGTACAGCACCAAGGGAATAACCAAGTAAGGGGAACATCCATAGAGGGGGGGTCGGAGCACAAACTCCCTCCTGGTGAAAGTAGGAGGTGGCTGAGCTATAATGCTGTTCCTTTCCCAATCTCCGCAACCACATATCCTATAATAGCATAGGGGGCAACCCCCCCCAACACTTCAATATAGATGGTACACTTAGGGAGAAAAGCGGTTGATGTAATCAGAAAGTCATTGAGTGATCCCTATACTCATGCAACACCTTAAAGCACCCTCCGGCCCACCCGAGTCCTCACCAGGCATGACACAACAAAAATAAAAGAAGAACCAGAGGAACTGCATTGCTCCAACATTTATGAATGAGAGTCAGCCATGTTCATCTGCCATGTAGCCAGCTTCTGCATTCTCGTCTCCCTCTGTGTGCTTGGTGGACCAGTTGCAATGGGATACAGATTTAGCGAAGTCCAAAGCCAACTTCGGGCAGGTGTAGAATTTGTATTTTCCATTGTCCTCCACATGCAATCTCGCAGGGTAGAGCATGGCGTATGGCAAGCGCGCAGCAAATAGCAGTTTTTTGGCAGGCTGGTACTCCCTGCGGGCCTCCTGTACCGCCGAAGTGAAGTCCGGGTAAAAGGCAAGAGTGTTTCCTTCATGAGTAATGATACCCTTCTCCCGAGCCAGGCAGAGCACCACATCTCGGTCTTTATAGTTTAAAAGGCGGGGGGACATGTAGCCAGGGAACGATGAGCTTGCTCCACAATTAGAACTTAAGACAACTGCTCTGCTCCGAAGATGTCCCGTAGAAGCTTCTCCACATAGGCCACAAGGCAGCTTGTGTTTCTGGATTCTGGCAGGCCCGTAATGCGCACACTATAACGACGCGATCATGCTTCCAATTCTTCATTACAAGCCTGTATGACAGCTAGGACTTTCTCCATAGAGGCGCCTTGTTCGTAACCTGCTGTAAACTATCCTCAGCATCCAAAATGCATGTCTCGGCTTCCCCCAGGCACAGAGCATGCTTGTCCAGCTTAGCCAACATGTGATCCATGCGAAGATTAGGATGGCCAATCTTACCATTGATGGACTGCAAGCTGGCATGCAGGGCAAGAAGGGTTTTGTCAATGCTAGTGAGAAGTTCATTTGGAGGGTCTGCCTCAGAGACCAAGGACACGTGTTGAATGGTTCTGCTGGTTTTCCAGGGTTCGAATGTGAGGTGCGGTTGGCCACGCTCGCTTTTCCCCATGACGTGAGTGTAGCCCAGTAAGCCTCCTTACACAGGTACAGCAGATAAACTCTGCCCCCCTCAGTGCCACTCTCAGGAAGTTGCCCTATTGAAATAAAGATGATACCCTTGATGTTAGGCTCCAGAATGGAAACAGCTAGGCCACTCCAGTCGCAGGGCGTCCAAGGCCCAGCCCCCAAAAGCACCAGCGCAATGCAGGCTTCAAGCTAATGCCTGAGCAACAGCAAGGATTGGTCACCAATTAGGCCCAGAACGAATAATCTGGGTCCTGTATGTCCGCGAGGCTATGGTGTAGCCGCGTCTGGGGGGGATCGCAACAGGGCAGAGGTCCAGCTAGTCTACTACCCGACAAGGCACCCCAAACCAAAGAAGCTAGGGCGAGTACGGAGAGCCGGCCCAGTCACATCTAGGAACCACACAGCGATGAGAGGTACCTTCAGGGCACCCTGGATGATGAATCTGTAATCAATGGTGTACCAGCAGGTAACACCGCCCCACACAATGGGAGCTACAATGTTAGGCCCGCTCCACAGCCGCACACCGCCTCCCGTTGCAGATTACAGGAAAGATGGCGGTTGAGCGCTATTGTGAGAGGTGCTGCACCGCTAATGAAGGTCCCTGGAGGGCTGCACGAACAACAGGACTGCCACATACAGCACCGGCAGAGAAATGAGGGCCTCAGCGTCCCCAAAGGCACAGGAGCACTGGACGAAGTTCAGCGGGAGGGCCCCCCCTGGAAATACTGAGGCCCAGTGCCGAAGTATGTAGAGATAAAGTCGGCCAGATGGGTGATTGCCTAGCACGCAGGCACACACAAACACAGCCCAGCACATAGCAGCGGTCCAAATCAGGTCTGCGTCAGCCCACCAGCCGGCCGCGAGGCCAGGGGACACAGCTCAGCTCCCATGCGAGCCCAGAACCAATAGGCCGCACAGATTGAGACCCGGCGGTGGTGCGGCCCTCCGCAGTAACTATCAGCAGGGCGCCCACCATTCCTCCAGGTCGCACTGCACAGCCATCCAAACGCCAGGCCCAGGGAGCCGAGCGCACCCCCAGCCTGCCACCAGCGCCAGCTGCGTCCTACCTCAGTCGCTTGGTCCAAGAGCGTCCCGAGCCGCCACGCTGTTGCCGCCCAGAGCTTCCCGACCGGCGATCTCGGTGATGGCGGTTCTGTGGCCCACAGCACCCAGCCAGGTCAGTCCGCAGCTCTTCTGGGCACCGTACATGTCAGTTTTAGCAGGATTCAGGGCAGGATGACAATTATATTTGACGGCTATTAAGCGCAAGCTGCCATCTTGCCATGCGCCCTCTAGCACCCACCACATACCTCAAATTTCGTGGAAAAAACATTTTCCACATATTTTTATGTGGAATCAACATGGCGGCACAAATATCCTACCCCACAGCATTCTCCTTAGTGTCCAGAGTAAAATGATACCTCACTTGTGTGGGTGTCAAATGCAGAATTGGCTAAAAATGTATTTTTTTTTAAATGTAGCACTTAGAATTCTCCGTGCTATACCCTTATTCCCTGTTTTGGGCTCTTCCTAGTCATAGGCCGTTGCCCCACCCACACAAGTGAGGTATCATTTTACTCAGGAGATTGGGAGGAATGATCAGCGAGGTAGGACATTTGTGCCGGCACAGTGATTCCACCCAAACATATGTGGAAAATGTTTTTTTCAGCTAAATTTTAGGTTTGCAGGGCATTCTGGTTAAGAAAACGTTGGGGGATCCATGCAAGCCATACCTCCCTGGACTCCCCCAGGTGTCTAGTTTTCAGAAAAGTTTGATAGTTTTCCAAGATGCCCGCCGAGCCCGTAGCGAAAAACCCAGGTGACCCATCTTACAAAACCAGGTTGTTTTGTGATAGGCCATTTTGATGTCTCCTCAATACGTTTTGGGCCCTTGCCTGTCGTGGGTACTTGACCCACCCACGCGAGTGAGGTATCATTTATATCAGGAGACCTGAAGAAATGCTCTGTGGTAGGAAATTTGTGAATCCACGTCAATTCCAGAACTTTCCCACACAGAAATTTGAAAAAAGTGATTATTTTCAGCTACATTTATTTATTTATTTTAGATTTATAAAGCGCGTAAATACCCGTGGGTGTCTCGGCGCTAAGGACAGTGGACATGTACCATATAACAGAGAGCTTACTGGGTGAACAGCCAGGGTTTTGTCCTTCTTCTTTAAAACCAATAAGGACTGGAAGGGTGTTTCAGAGTTTTGCCGTGGCCACGATGAAGCGCCTATCACCCCAAGAGGCAGTTCTTGTGCGAGGGATCATCAGGAAGTTTGCTGTAGAGGAGTGGAGGGCCCTGGTGGGAATATAAGCTTTTAGAGCTTTGTTGAGAAACAGAGGTCCAGAATTGCAGGATGCTTTATAGGCAATGCATAAAGCCTTAAACTTTATGCGGTTTCTCACAGGGAGCCAATGATATTGTCGAATAATGTGGGAAATAGATTTGTGTTTAAGGGTTCCGGATAACATTCTGGCTGCAGAGTGTTGAACAAGTTGGAGTTTGTGGATGACTTTGTTTTGGGAATTCGTAAGAAGACCATTACAATAGTCAGTATTAGGGTACTATAATGTTTTTCCGCATTTAGGGGTAAAAATGGCAGTAGCTTTTTTATCATTCGCAACTTGTAGAATGAAAATCATACCACGGAATTGGCGTGGGGTACAAAAGTCAGCCTTTCATCAAATATGACGCCCAGGCTTCTGACCGTGGTGACTGGAACAGGTGGGGGACCCTGCGAGGAAGGCCACCAGCTGAGAGACCACGTTGGTGATAACTTGCCGAGTATCATTACCTCTGTTTTTTCAGACTTCAACTTGAGACAGTTGGTAGTCATCCAGCTACTGATGGCTAGCATACCCTTCTGGAAATTAGCTGCTACTATGTTGCCATTATTATGTACAGTGAGCACCAATTGAGTATCATCAGCATAGGATGTAAGGCCCATCCTGTGTGATTTGATGATTTTAGCTAGGTCCGACACATAGATGTTAAAAAGTGTCTGATTTAAAGATGATCCTTGAGGGACACCACACAGGAGGGCCAATTGAGATGAATTAAAAGGGCCAGGTTTACTGCTTGTGTGCGGTCATTAAGAAAAGAAGATAGTAAGGCTCTAGCTGTCTTTTGGATGCCTATGCGTGAGATGCGGTCGATCACGATGCTATGATCGACCGTGTCGAAAGCTGCTGAAGGATCTAGCAGTATAAGGACAGCTGTCCCTCCCTGATCGAGGATGATTCTAATGTTTTCTGATGCTTTAATAAGCGCTGTTTCTGTGCCGTGGCCTTTACGGAAGCCAAATTGAGTATCATCCAGGAGTTGGTGGTCTTCAATATACTTGGAAATCTGGGTATTAATCACTTTTTCAAAAATGTTGGCTGGGAAAGGTAAACTTGCTATTGGTCTATAATTCTTGGATTCATTCGGGTCTAGATTAGGTTTTTTCAGTAAAGGTTTAATAATGGGTTAATGGTTTTTTTCCAGATCCTGGGGTATATGCCAGATGTAAACATTGCATTATAGATGTTAGATAATGTTGGCGCAACTAGGTCAGCAAGCGGTTTAAGTACTAATGGAGGGCAAGGGTCAGTGGCAGAGCCTAATTTGATGGTAGCGATTAGATTTGGGATCTGATCAAGTGTAGTACTTTCATATTGTGCTAAGGAGTGAGCGCCTTCAGTGGAGTCAGGATTTAAAGGCTGGTTATCCATTTGAATTTGAGATGAGAAATTGGTGTAGATGTCATTAACCTTTTCTTTTTTTTTTGATGTCTAAGCCTTTTACTTGCTCCACATATTGAATCTGAATGCAAAAGACAATGTTAGTTTGTATTTTATACAACCATACATGAATTGTTTTGCATCATATAAGGATACATATAAAAGCATAACCACATGCATCAATATCTCACAGAAAACACAAATAAAAGGGGCTTGAAAGAGGACCTATTGTAATAACAGAGTAGCATGTTAAGGGCCTTTATTATGAGGCAGTAGCGTAACTTTTGCACAGCCAGAGTGTCCCTTTTTTGACAGTGTGCCGCGGCATATTTTTGAGGCCACGCATAGCCATTTTTTTTTTAAATCTTTTTATTTGTAAAAGTAAAAACAAAAATAGGTTGTCACTTTCGAGGCTTACAGACAGAACATCAGTACATAT
Organism: Lissotriton vulgaris; assembly: GCF_964263255.1. Taxonomy (NCBI): domain Eukaryota; kingdom Metazoa; phylum Chordata; class Amphibia; order Caudata; family Salamandridae; genus Lissotriton; species Lissotriton vulgaris. Next base: position 26,648 of record NW_028246666.1, read on the forward strand.
TAGAATCACAGGGATCGCACCGCGGGCAAATCATAATCAAGTACAGGATAAGTGCGGATTCTCTATAATCATATTGTGGTCAGCTCTTCGTCACGGGCTGTACATGGAGGTTCACAAATATTTCCCCTATATTCATTCCAGTTAGACCATATCGCCGCAGGTATCTCCGAGCCACATACACTGTCTTCGCCTGAACCATGCTCCAGTCCATGTCCTGTTTCCAGGAGCTAAGAGTAGGTGGCGCAGCCGCCCCCCACAGTCTCACAATATTCCTCTTCACAATCACAAGACCTAGTGTGGCCCACAATTTACCCCTAGATGAAAGGTCAGAGGGCTCCCATACATTGAGAAGGCACCTCTTTGCCTCAAGTCGCAACTCCACTCCCCACACCTCGTTCATGAAGTGTAGCACCCGGGACCAGTAGGCCTGTATCTCTCGGCACTCCCATAAGATGTGCAAGAAGGTACCCACCTCCCCACGGGAAACATACTTTACGACGCAACTTTTACCATGAAGTGCCTTTACAAAGCAGGTTTTTCAACGCAAGTCATTACAAGGAATTGCGCTGGGGGGCGCTCTAGGATAGGTAATAGTTTAATTTACTCCCCAACACCTTCCCTACTATCCACGGGGACTGGAGTTGGAATAGTAAATTAAACTATTCACTATCCAGCACCCCTCAACGCAAGTCGTTGTAACGACTTGCGTTGAAAAACCTGCATTGTAAAGGCATGCGTGGTAAAAGCATGCGTTGTAACAATGTACATCCCCTCCCCACACCCCCTACGGCAGAGTCCATTCTCACTGCGACCCATAAGAACCATCCTAGTGCCAGACAGATAGACTTGTTCAGGATTTTCAGTTGAATGAGGCGCACTTTTGCAGAGAATGCTACCTCCTTAGGGAATGCTAGCGCCTCTCGCCATTCCTCATCATCTAGTTCGAGTCCATCTGCTTCCCATTTCCCCCTAAGGGCCATCAGCGGGGTCTGGGGTGTGATTTATGAGATTCTTGTATGTTAGTGAGATGGCCCTTTCCAGGAGGTGGCCATTCAACAGCCTATCCTCCAGTGGTGAGGACTCTGGGAGTTGTGTCCCTGGGGGGATGTTAGTCTGGAGTGCATGCCGGACCTGCATGTAGCGGAAGTTTTCCGTCTGGGCAAAGTCATATGTTTGTTGTAGTGTGTCAAATGGTACCACTCCTTATTCGGGCCCCTTAGGTCTTTGACTTGCTATATTCCGATCAGGTCCCAGTTTCTAAACCCTTTGGTTCGTCTGAGAGAGCTGAGCCGTTCTGAAGCCCAGAGCTGGGTTGCTAGGGTAAGTTTTCCTGCCCACCCCAATTTCTTCTGTACGATGTGCCATATTGGACTGAGTGTTTGGTAGGTCCAGTTAGGCGGTATCCACCAGGGGGGCGAATAAGGGACCACCTCATAATTTCCCCCCGGAAGGAGCCACTTATCCATTTCGTACCCAGGGTCATTCCCCGCACAGTATGTGCCCTGGTTGATGGCCGAGAGGTGTGCCGCCCAACAGTATTTCCGGATGTTAGGGAGCGCTATTCCCCCGTCAAACCAACCCAGCGTCAGTTTTTGCAGGGAGATGCGGGGCAGGCCAGTCCAGAGCAGATCCCTCTGGGTTGTCTCAATTGTGGCAAAGTACTTCTGAGGCACCAAGTCCGGGTAGTTTTGGAGAGCGTACAGGAACCTTGGCAGCGCCATCATTTTAAACAGCGCTGCCCGTCCCAGAAGGGATAGAGGGAGGGTTTTCCATGTGGCCGTGTCTCTTTGAAGCCGGTGCAGGGGGACAGTCCGGTCCTTGGTGATAAAAACCCCTAGATATGTGAAGCCCTCATCAGCTATTTGGATCGGGCATTCACTCAGAATCAGAGGGGGTTCAGCATGCAGGACGTAAAGCAGGGATTTGCCCCAGTTAATGCTATAACCGGAGTATTCGCCAAACTTAGTGAAAATGTCCAGCGCCCTCACAATGGATTCACCCGGTTTCATAAGATAGAGGAGGATGTTGTCCACGTATAGCGAAATCTTGTCCTCCCAACCCTCCACCCATCGTATCCCCATCAGGGAGGAAACCTGCCGAATCCAAGCAGCAAGCGGTTCCAGGGAGAGAGCGAAAAGTATAGGTGAGAGGGAGCACCCGTGTCGTGTCCCTCTCTCAAGCACGAAGATGTCTGAAACCTTAATATTGACTACCACCTACGCTAGCGGTTGCGCATATAGAGGACGCACCCAGCTCACAAATTCCGGGCCAAATCCCAGCGTCCGTAGAATGTATGTATAGGCATTTATATAGCGCACTTACCCGTAGGGTCCCAAGGCGCTTCGACCGCTGCGAAACCCTTCCTGGCTTCCCTGAGAGATGGTCCCTTAATGGGTATCTCCAGGGTGAGACCAGGCATCCCCGGCGGTCTGGTGGGGCCGTTAGTGAAGATGAGGCAAGCTAATGCCCAGAGTTGCCGAGTGTGATCGCTGATCAGAGTGGGCACCAAGGCGAGAGAATTATCGAGTCCGCTGACCCTGGTCCAGAAACCTGCCGCGCCGGGAATCGAACCCTGGTCCCGGGCCGTCCTCTGCTCTCGGGTCTGCCGCCTCTAACCAGTGAGCCACACTACTTCACGTAGAATGGCCATCATTTACAGCCATTCCAGGGTATCGAACGCCATTGCCGCATTCAACGACACCACTACCGCGTCTTCGTGGAGCCGATGACAGCTACCCAACACTCCGTGAAGCCGGCGCAAGTTAAGCGCCGTATTGCAGTGTGGCATGAAGCCCAACTGATCGGGGTGTACCAGTGTATGGAGGATGGGTTTAAGACTGTTGGCCAGCAGTTTGGCTAGGAATTTCGGCTCAGCATTGAGCAATGAGATCGGCCTATAAGAGGCACACAACTCTTTAGGTTTCTCCTCCTTGGGGATAGCCACAATCGTAGCTACGCGCTGGTCTTTTGGTAGTGCCACATGCGCCCTCCTATCACTAAACATCCGCAGGAGTGGTGCTCCGATACTGTCAGGTTTAAGCTTGTAAAGCTCCACCGGTATGCCATTCGGTCCGAGGGCTTTCCAAGAACAAAGATCATGAATGGCCTTAATTAATTTGTCCACCCTTATAGGTGCCTCAAGCGTCTCCCGCTGTTCGGCAGTTAAAGCAGGGAGCGTGATGTCGCTCAGAAAAGTCATCAACTCCTCTTCCGATCGTTCAGACTTCCTCGTGTAGACCTGTCGGTAATGAGTTGCAAATTCCTTAACAATTTCGAGCGGTTCCGTAATAACAGCTGCCTTGAGTTCCGCTACCACTTTCTGTGCTTGTTGTTTCTTGTCGAGCCAGGCTATGAGCTTGCCCGCTTTGTCCCTTTGGTCATATAGCCTGCACTCCCTGTCTCGTGCCAGTGTCCTGGCCGCGTCCGTGGCCAGGGCCTTATACTCCGCTTTTTTAAGTTTAAGTTGGTGCATCGCCTCTTGGTCCTCACCCTCCTGCGCGGCGCCGTCAAGCGCCAGCAGATATGTTTCTACTGTGGCAATCTGGGCTTCCCGTTCCTTACGGTTACCCACGATAACCGACAGGGCCTCACCCCTCAGCACCATTTTGAAGGCCTCCCACAATACCAACGAAGAGTCAACCGAGCCCTCGTTTTCCCCGTAGTAATTATCAATAACTTGTGACAGTCTCTTTTTCGTGTCTTCGCCCTTGATATACCAGGCATTTATCAGTGCCACACATTCCACCCTGTGGCTACCTACGGTTACGTGTGCCCATAATGGGGAGTGATCCGAGATTCCGCGTGCCAGATGGGCGACCTCCCGGATTGTGACATCCTGGTACATTGGTGCTAGTAAGTAGTCAATTTGTGAGAAAGTGTGATGTGGGCCTGAGAAAAAGGTGTATTGCTCTTGAGTAGGGTGTTTGTGACGCCAGAGGTCCACCAGACCAAATGCCTCCATAAGATTGGGGAGCCATTGTTGTCCTGTAGCAATATCTCTGGCCGGGTGCCTGTCCATTTCCCCTGACACCACAGCATTAAATTCACCCCCTACAAGGAGTTATCCCTCCGGGAGTGAAAGCAGCAATTTCCCCAGATCAAGGTACAACTGTGTTTGGAGGCCTGGCGGAATGCAGACCGTCACCAGATTGAGGCGGCGACCCTTCCATTTCCCTGAGATAGCCACAAAGCGCCCCAGGGGATCCACCTCTGTGTGGTCAATTGTGATTGGAAAGTTGCGTCGTAGAAGGATACCCACTCCTCTGGACCCAGATGTAAAGCCTACATGTGCCGTCAGGGTTTATCCCCATCTATTAAGAGCATAACACGTGTTACCTATCAGGTGGATCTCCTGCAAGAGAACAACGTCGGGGAGGTGCCGCTTTATAAACTATAACACTATACTCTTTGTAAGTTTGTCCCCCAGCCCGTTGACATTCCATCTTCAAGCTTTTATCCCATTTCATTATCAGTCAGATGTGTGCGAACCATGCCGTCCCTGTGATCCCCAAACTCATGTCTTAGCCCCACTAGCATACCTCGGTGTGACCTCCCCAAACTGCCTCCCCCCAACCACCCCTCCCACAACTGCTCCCCCAACTCCCCCATCCCCAAAAATGGTTTTACCCCACCCCCGCATCCCCCCTTCTTCCCTGCTCCGTAGGTTTCGAACTACCCACATCCCCAATTAGCAGAGAGCCTTTTGCCCAATCCCAACCCGGAAGTAAAGAAGCCTCCCTCCCCGATAAACTCCTAAAGGGGAAGAGTGCACCGGCCCCAGCTCCAGCCGCCGCCCATGCCTTCCCCCCAATGCACAACATTCCTTCACCCAAGTATACACTCCTAAAGAATTTGATCGCAGTCACATCAGTTCGTGTCCTGCCACTGGCACTTTGATGTAGCAACCCCCCGGAGTTCCGTACCTGCCCTCAGGTCGGTGGGGTAGTGGACTTTCTTACTTTACTGCCCGGCACCACAGGGGGTGCACTCTCCCACCTGATCCGAGAGTCTCCCCTCCCCCCCGGTTTCCCACCTACCAATTGGGAGAGGCCCATAGTTCTGACTTTTACTACTTTATACATTACAGTTTGTCGGGGTCCATATCTCGTGTCTGCATCCACTAGCGGCCATCCGTGTCCCGCAGAGTCCCCCACTTGGGGCTGGCCGACCTTGACCACCAGGAGCGCTGACTCTGGACGTCAGCTTCCGATCTCCCGGCTGCAGATCCCAGCAAGGCATCCTGATTGTCTCTCCAACCTCCAACCTCTGTCAGGTCCCGCGCTCGCAATGACTCCCTCTCAAGCCAGTCCTGCACTTCTTATGGCGTGGTGAAGGACAGGGATTTTCCCCCTGCGATGACCTTCAGTTTGGCAGGAAAGAACATCATGTATTTGAGTCCCCTTTCTCTGAGTGCTGGCTTCATGCCCGCAAAGGAGCGCCTTTCCCGTTGGACTTGAAGCGTGAAATCCAGGAAGAATCGGATCGAGGCGTTCTCATACTGCAAGTCACCCATCTGCCTAGCCGCCTGGAGGATAGCCTCCCTATCCCTGTAGTTCAGGATTTTCACAATGATTGTCTTGTGCGGCGCACCTGGCTTGGGTTTTGGGACCGGCGCACGGTGGGCGCGTTCTATAGTGAAGATATTGGACAAGCGTTTAGGCTTGAGGTGGGCGAGGATGAGGTCTTCCAGAAAAAGTTCCACGCTGGGCCCCTCCATTCCATCCGGAACTCCCACCACGCATATGTTATTTCTGCGGGCTCTCCCTTCCTGATCCTCCAGCTTGAGGGCTATTTTCCGGTGCTGGTGTACCAGTTCCGTCATGCGTTTTTCCAGCGTCTTCGAGGAGGTCTGGAGCTCCCGTATATCGGGCTCATTTGCTTTGGCCTTTTCCGTGGTCTTGCCGAGGTCTGCTCGGAGAAGATTGATCTCAAATGAGATTTTAGCCATTTTCGTCTCCAAGTTAGTACCCAGTGTTTGTATCGCCATCATAATGGAGGCCAAAGACGGCTCTTTTGGGCCTGCTTGGTCTTCGGATATACTCCCTGCCTGGGCCTGCACCACAGGGACTGTGTATTTGTCCAGCTTGTTGGTCTGGGCGGCCATGTTGTTTTTCGGCCTCAGGATGGCGACCCGTCCGCACAGAGATTTGTGTTGTGGGCCTCATCCCTCCCCTTTCGGTCGTGATTTAGCAAGGCGGCTGGACCCCACTTCCAGGTTGGCCACCCCCTCTGGCTAGCAGGGATATGCCTCGTGGATCCTTGTCCTGTCTCTATCGTACCGGGTTCGGGAAGCGGTGCGCTGTCTCCGCTGTGTCTGGGGTCTGCCCCGCGACCTCCTTTAAGCTTTCCCTGTGTCCAGTGCAGCCCCGGTCAGCCCTTATGGAACTCAGGCACCTTCCACCTCCTTCACTGCGTTCTGGTGTCTCCTTCGCCTCCACTCTCGGGTCACCTTCCCAACGGTCAGTCTCACCTTGTGTTACCCTCCTATGGTGCAGCACAGCAGCGCTCCAAGGCCAAGTCACAGAACAGCCAACGCAGCCTTGCGGGCCCAGGCGCACCATGCCACCGGGCCTATGTCGCAGTCTGTCGCCTGCGCTCACACCTCCATCTCCAGGGAGGCCCTTCTCGGTTATGGCAGTTTCTGCCCCAGCCTTCGAGGGTCACCTTCTCGGTGGTGGCTGCTCACCTTGCTGCACTTGGCCCCACAGACTTCAGGGTCTTCCCCTTTCTCCCATCCACTCGAGGCCCCAGTCTATATTTTCAGGTTTACTGCAGAGCAGGCCGCACCTCCTACCGGAGCGACGCTGTGTCCACTGGGGCTGGGATCAGACCCCCGTGGAGGCCCAGGATGTTCCAGGGGGTCCACACTCCTCCGTGCACCCCTCCGCTGTTGTTGGCCCTGAGGAGCCGTTCCAAATCAGGCCTCAGCGCGCACCTCCTCTCCGCACGCAGGCCTCAAGCCGGGGTCTCGCGCAATCACTTTACCCAGCCGTGAGGCTCCAACACCTCCGCCGGCTGCCCGGGCCCTGTGACTCGGGAATTCTTCTCCACGCCGGAGGCGCGTCTCACCCCGGAAACGTCTCCGCCCATTAGCGATCCGCAGCGGCGGATTAAGGATCTCGCTGGAGTGTGTCTCGGGGCAGATTTGGGCAACTATTGAAGGGGACGGACTTAGCTCAGGAGGATCTCCCCTCTTAAGCGGCCATCTTCGTTGGCGCCTTGCTACGCCCCCCGTCATTAACCTTTAAAAAAAAAAAATCAGCCAGAGAGTCGCATAATGCCTGTGAGGGAGCTGGATTACAATTTAAGACTTGTCCTGATAGAACTGTTTGTTGGAATCTTGGGCAGATTCAATCTGAGCGATGTATTATTTACTTTTCTACTGTGCAATCATCAGTTTATATTTGTTGAGTGACTCTTCATAGCAGATTTTCTCTTGATTATTATAGTTTTACGCCACTGCCTTTCACAGTTTCTGAACACTTTCTTCTGTGCTCTAAGGGTTTCAGAGAACCAGGTGGCCGAGGAGAGAGGAGAAAAAGTCTTCTATGGCACCAGCAAATTAAACGCATTATGCAGCCCATTAGAATAATTTGATGCTGCTAGATTTGGGTCTGAGGAGGCTACTGGTTGAGTTACGGATAAGTGTGCTTTAAGGAGCTCGGGATCTGTACTCTTCCAGGCTTTGGTAATTATAGGGGGGGGTAAAGGAGTACCAGATGTTGGTTTTCTAATAATAAAAATATAAAATATGACAGCATGATGGTCTGCCTAGACCAAGGGAAGAATATTCTTTAAGGAGATGGCTTGAGAGTTGGAAAAAAGGCCATCTAAAGTATGTCCAGCTACATGAGTAGGGTTGGATACTCATTGTGAGAAACCCAACGCTTCTGTTAGATTTGGGGGTCTATAGTTGGCAATGGAATTCACGTTGTCCAAATAGGCACTTTTGCTTCTAAGGCAGGTTAAGGGGATTACACTCCTAAATAACCCCTGCTCACCCCCTTGGTAGCTTGGCACGAATAGACAGGCTTATCTCAGAGGCAGTGTGTTAAGCATTTGTCAATATACACAGCAATACTGTGAAAACACTACAAATGGACACAAAATAGGTTTTATAAAAATAAATATTCTTTATATAGACTTAACACAGGACCACAAATGAAAAAAATCCACAATACTATACTTAAAGATGATAAAAGTTTCTTAGTTCTAGTTGATGATAAATGCGACAAAGTTCACAACAAAGTACCTGGATGTGTAACGCAAAGTGAACAAAGGGTTTGCAAAAGGGGAGATGCGTCAGTTCCCTGATCCAGGGGAATTGATGCGTCGTGCCTCAATGCTTGCGCAGAGTAGGGGATGCATTAGGGGAGGCATTGTGATCCTTACCTGTGTGGGGTTGATGCGTAGATTCTCGGCCTGCGGGTATGTTGCAATCCGCAAGATGGCGCCTTGATGATATGGTTGCGATGTGAGAAGATAGCGACCTTGATGCGACGATGCTGCGCTGACGATGTGTAGGTGCTCTGGCAGCCTAGCAACAACTCTGTACTTTAAAGCCGCTACAGGCCCTGTGGCACGCTTCTCTGGTGATGCGATGGCACCACGCTTCTCCAGTGATGCGACAGCAGGCAGCTTTAACGAAAACACGATTTCAGTAACATTTGGTGAAGGCTCGCTTCTCCGGCGATGCGACGATTTCCGCTGCGGCGGGGACTCGCTTCCTCTCAATGCGTAACGCTTCCAGCTCCAAGTGACACGTGAACGTCTGAACCTGGGATTATAAGAATTTAATAATCTAACTGCCCATTCTAGCCTATAGAGAACAGGTAGCCTTGCAATACTGAAAAACGAAAATGGCTATAATTCCCGATTCGGATATGCTACACACATCAGAGCATGTCCTACCTTATACTTACAATGCACCCTGACCTTGGGCCTACCATAGGGGTGTCTGATATGAAGAAAAGGGAAGGTTTAGGCACTGGCAAGTGGCTTCACTTGGCCAAGTCGACATGGCAGTCACAGGCCGCACACAGGCCTTGAAATGGCAGGCCTGAGACACACTTTACAAGTTGCTTCTGTGGGTGGCACAACCAGTGCTGCAAGCCCACCAGCAGCATTTGATTTACAAGGCCTGGGCACACATGCTGCACTGTACTAGGGTCTGACAAGTAAATCAAATAACCCAATCATGGAATCACTAATTAGTACATCAATTTAACAAAGGGAGCACTTGCACTTGCACTTGCACTGTGGCACTGAATAGCAGTGGCACAGTGCCCAGAGCATATAACCAGCAAAAACAAATCAAAACAGAGGAGGCAATCCATAAAAATGGAAGGGAGGTGATTCCAGGTCTAACAGCTTCTAATTCTGAGAGTAACGTAATCGTATCATTATCCGGGTGATTTACAAGATGAAAATTGAAATCACCTAAAATAGTGAGAGTGGGTTTAATAGCCAAGGATTCCAACATATTGCTAAGTGAGGAAAGAAACGCAGTCCGAGATCCTGGGGGCCGATGCAGTAAAATGCCCTTAAAAATTTGGGAGGGGGTAAGCAAAATAGAGAAGCTCATTGCCTCACAGGTTTGAGAAGATATGTTGTCTATTTTAAGTGAGAATTTACTGCGATAGATTATCGCTAGCCCACCACCCTTCTTATTGGGTCTGTCTTGTCGGACGGCTACATAACCCTCAGGAGTGGCAGCAGTAAGGTCAAGTCCTGATGAAGAGTCTGTCCAAGCTTCAGTTATAAAAAGAACATCAAGGTCCTGTTCTGTGATAAAATGTTGTATCTCATACTTGTGTTTAACTAGTGAGCGTGCGTTTACAAGTGCCGCAGTAATGGTTTCATGGGTGGCATAAGCAGAGTGTACTTGGGGGACAACTGAGCTGGGCTGGGTGAGTAATGATAAGTCACAGTTGGGGCAGGCGGTAGGGAGGGCGTTTGGAGAGACATTTAGCTCCATAAGAGGGCATCTTGTTGCAGGGCGAAGGTGTTTAAGATCACTACCTGAGTATGTTATTACTTTAAAATCTGACGATGCTGAGCCAGGGGGGTGGCCCTGGGCCCGGATCAGGCGCGGATGCGCGCAGACGGTCTTGCCTTTGGCGTGCTGCCGGCACGCCCACTGCGCGGGTCCGCGGCACGTGCGCTCTGGCATCTAACTAAATAGTGGTGGGGGCACGGGCAACCAGCGCGTTAACACCAACCAGATGTGCCTACAGTGTGCAACTCCCTGGAGACCTCCTCGCAACAGCACTTGCCAGGTCAGACCGGGAGGGGGAGTGCACTGAACTAGTGAGTAACTTGTGTTTACTTAAAAAATGTGCAAAATCAGTCACAAAACAAGTAGATTTAAAATATCACCAACAAAGTTACTGGTATGGAATTTTATGTTATTTCATCACATATGATAACAGTCCAACTTATTGAAAAATACCAATTCTTATTTCAGTACATGAACAATTTCACATTTCTACAATGATTCCATAATTGCTACTGAACCATATTTAATCTCTGGCCCAATGCATTTCGGAACGCTGGTTCCTTCCTCAGGGGCAGTATTCTGCAAATAATTTTTTTTACAATTACTCTACATATATACAGTCACAGCTCAATGCAATAGACTAATTTACTTCTATGGGGTCTCCCACAACGATCGATTTTGTTTAGAATATGTCATACAGTACAATGATATCCATTACTATCTCAAGGCATTACCTATATTGTGCTGTACACCTGAAAATTCCTATGATTTCATTCAGATTTTTGATAGAGCCACCAATAGTACTCACATCTGTAGTATATACTAGAAACTAAAGTTCATAAAACACTGTTAGAACATTTCCTTAGCTTCATATGCTGTCAGTACCTCTCGTGTGTGTTCCGTAAAGTCCAACCTCTACTAATCTCAAATCTGTTATTTACTCATGTCAAAACTTCCATGTTTCTACTAATTGACTTAAAACCTTACTATGCCACTATACGGCTTCAATGATCAAAAACTCACCGCCGCTTCAATCAACCTGTCTCTTCTCCGAAGGGGTGTGTATAGAAAAAGAATAGTTGAGTCGATAATCTGTGGTATCTGCAACTAGATACACAGTTGCCATTAGTCTACTTCCGAGTTATGTAGTTACTAATAGCGCTTTATTCTGAATTATGCACTCACACGTCGTGAATGCGAAGGGTAACTCTTCCTATGAGTGGTCAAACTACTCCGGATACGAGGGTTTGTTTTCTATGTCGTCCGATGCTTAAGAGAACAAAGGACCGCTTACTATACTAGGACGTAGTAAATAGTAACATTACGGTGAAGAATATTGTCTCGACTTACTTTAAATATAGCGGGACCCTTTTCGATATGCGTTCGCCCTTGGTAACAAATGCTCAGGTTTCGCAGCTATTGGTTCGGTATCAACTGCTGCTAAAAACAAACAGAGAACCGCTTGTTACGTCGCGCTATCTTCCGTTATTAAATACTTGTCTAGTTACACCTCATGTGTCCGTACACTTACTTGGAGTGTTGCGCGATTCTGCTCAATGTTTGCTGTGCCTTGCATTAAATGCTGTCAGTACTCCGCTGTATCTTAGGCGTCTCTCCAAACGCCGAAAACGCTATTACGGCCAATTAATCAACGTGTAGCTTCACATGACTAAAGGATGCTGGGATATGTAGTTTAAAGGTGTTTTTGACATTAAGGTCTAATTCCAGGCCCCGAATTACGCCGATAATTTGTGGTACTTCTGTTATCATGCTAATGCTACCCACTAATACACTTAATATTGACCTGAGCCTAGTGTTTACTGGGGTAGTGCACCCTCGTTCGCAATAATAGTTAATGTATGTAATGTTCTCTTTGCTCATATAGGGTTGTCATAGTGATTACATTCTCACATATATAACCCTAGAAGTTGACATATTATTTTATAGACATAATAGTCACTGGTGTATACACAAATGGCTGAAGGCCTATAACTTCCATCGAGATTAAATACATGAAACAATATTCACATTCATTATGTGTTTTACGTATAGTAAATGCTTATTCACAGTAAATTTATCAACAACTATCATATAATTATATAGACATTTGGTGTCAGGTTAAAGTGTATCATTACTGCATTTATGTCAAGAGAAACATGATCTATACTGTCATCTTTAACATTTTATCCTCATGAGAATATAGCATTACCGCGTCTCGTTGCAAATCATCAACACCTGAACACTGTAGAATCTATTAACACATATTTTGAATTACTAAAACAACTCATATCAATTTTATCATTTAAACCCTTCGGCTGCATGGTTTGCAAAAATTCAATCCAAAACACTTCTCTCTGTAAAAGTCTCTGACTATTGTCAATTCCCTCAACTTTCATGACCACTTCAACTATTTGTGCCCGTAATTGTGCTATTGTATGTTTTTCCTCAGTCCATTGTGTAGCTACACCTGATGTTATGTTTTTAAGTCTTATAGTACTTTTATGTTCTGTTAACCTCAGTTTGAATTTTCTCTCAGTCTTTCCGATATACGCCTTTCCACATGGACACTTTAGGCAGTAAACTATGTTAGATGTATTGCAGTCAGAAGTATGCCTCAATTTAATTTTAGCTCCTGTTATTGGGTGTGTAAGAGTTTTACCAATAATGATATTATTACACTGTATGCAATTATAGCACTTCTGGGTTCCTTTGTACTCTATATTTTTAACTTTGCTTGCTCCTGTCTGTATAAGTTCTTGAAGGTTTCTTGCCCTCGTGTATGCGAAGGTAGGCGGTTGGCTGAAAATCCCATTAAACTCAAGTTCATTGACCAACAACTCCCATCTATTCTTAATGATTTTTTTAATCTGCGCTGACTTATTGGAAAATTTTGAGACAAAAGTAGGGGTGTTAGATTGTCTTCTTACTGTCTTTGTAAGGAGTTCTTCCCTGTCTTTCATTTGGATTCTGAGTATATTCTTCTGCAGTGTTGTTTGTGGATAGCCTCTGTTCACGAATCTGTCCTTGAATTCTGTAATTTTCTGTTCTGCAACTTCAGGATCCGAACATATTCTTTTTATCCTGGTGAACTGTGAATAAGGGAGGTTTTCCACAAGGCTCCTCGGATGAAAACTGGAATGCATCAGCGTGCTGTTCCTATCAGTTGTTTTTGTGAAAATTTCTGTACTTATTTTGTTTTGCTGTTTCTTGATTAAGACATCCAAATAATTAGCTTTATCTTGACTAATAGAATAGGTGAACTTGATTCATGGTTCTCTATTATTAAGTTCCTCAATTAGTTGTTCAAGGGTTTCTTGTGAGCGGGTCCAAATCAAGAAAATATTGTCGATGTATAGACAGTATTGAGCTATTCCTTGTGTCCATTCTTTGTGTGATAGGATATGATCATTCTCAAACTTTGCCATGTAAATGTTAGCATAGGCAGGTGCCCCCGAAAAACCCATTGAAGTTCCTGTGAGTTGACCAAAGAAATCATCCTTCCACTGAAAATAACTGTTGTGCAAACAAAAAAATAATAGCTGTAACAGAAAAATGTTGTGATCTTGTGTTAAGTCCATCTTTAATAGTGCCCATTCCACTGCTTCCATCCCTTGTGCATGTGCTATGGAGGTGTACAAAGCTGTGACGTCTATAGTGCAAAGTAACCAATTTTCTTGAACAAGAAATTCAATAGTGCACAATTTAGTGAGAAAATCTGTTGTGTCTTTCACATATGTGCACCAGCTTTGTACAAATTTCCGTGGCTTGTGCATCCGTGTATACATGTGTTTCTGCCCTATTGTCCGTAATATTTGTTATGGATTCAAAAGTAGCCATGACTACAACTAATTCTACCGAGACCCCATAGAAGTAAACTAGTCTATTGCATGGAGCTGTGACTCTATATATGTAGAGTAATTGTAAAAAAAAATATTTGCAGAATACTTCCCCTGAGGAAGGAACCAGCGTTCCGAAATGCATTGGGCCAGAGATTAAATATGGTTCAGTAGCAATTATGGAATCATTGTAGAAATTTGAAAGTGTTCATGTACTGAAATAAGAATTTGTATTTTTCAATAAGTTGGACTGTTATCATATGTGATGAAAAACATATAAATGATAGCACCCCCTTTTTTTTAATCTGTTCGCTATCCTCGTCTTCCTCTGCACCTGTTTCTGACTCTTCCTTGATTCGTTTACTGCCGGAATGGAATGCACTAATGGTGAGAAGATGTACTTTTACAGTTGGGAACCGGCGATGCTACTGTAAATATGTTCCGGGACCCTGAATACATGAAAGCGACCCCCTATGGAATTTACTGTGGGAACCGGGTTGTAACCTTTTGTTTGCCATGTTGTCGTATGACGAAAAACTGTATAAAAGGAGCGATCCACAGATACAATTCGAAGCAGTCTCCTTGAACCTACATGCTATGTACTTCTTGTGACTTCTGTGTTCCCTGCAGTAAATAAACCTTGAATCTTTGACGCCGAAGGAAGTGTCCCGTGTCTCTGTCATTTGTACGCCGGAACAGGTAACCCACGAAGGTTTCAGGTGTTGTCCCTGGCACCGCTGGGTCTTAGAAAAACCCAGTCCTTCAGTTGGCGCCCAATGTGGGGCAGCATCAACGGTACCGGTCCAAAGCCCGACGATCGTGAGGAACTTCGTGTGAAATCTCCGAGGGAAGGTGCACCCCGCTTCATCGATCCTGTTGTCGAAATAAGTGTCCCGAAGACTTTTCCTGCGAAGATCCCCGCCACCTGATGGCTGCGACGGACTGCTGCCCTGACTGTCGACCTGTTTTGGAGCCTGGCGTAGACCTTGGTACAGCGAGACGATTGACGGGCCTTCCTGGTGACGCCATTGTTCTTTGAGTTAAGTATTTGTGGGTCGCTCCCAGAATCCTTAGTTGTTGAGGGTGCTTAGTTGTTGCATGGTTCCATTGCATTTGTGGTTCTTCGTATTTTGTTCTTAGTTGTTCTATTTGACGACTGCAGTCGCCAAAAACCGAGGGTTTTTGCACTTTTGCGGGGACATTGTAATCTAATAACCCTTGACGTTTGTGAAACTCGGTTAGTGTGCACGATGCCTGGCCGTAGTACTTTGTTCAGTTGCTTTAGAGGTTGTGGTGCGGATTCCCGATTGGAGGACTCATGTCCGATACCTCCGGTTGGAACTCCAATTTATGAATTATATAGTCGACATGGTATGGGTCCTATCACATTCAATGATTTTTGGGTTCCTTACACTAAAGACGACGGTGTCCTTAGTTGGCCACCTCATGGTAGTTTTGAGACCTCAATTTTAGACAAACTTGAAGCTAAATTGTTCCAAAGAAAAGCAAGGCCGGCCATGTTTGATTCCTTTCGGTTATGGCGTAAAGAATCCAAGCAAAAAGAAATCAAACAGCTTAAACGTAATAAGAGAGAAGGTATTGTTACAACGATGAGAAACGCAGAGCAGTTTCAACGAGACAAAGAAGAGAAGGAAAAGGAAATTTTTTATAGATTGCAACGTATGACAGTGGATAAATGTTATCCTGCTTTACCGACGGGTACGGATAAGAACGGAGAGGAAGCAGTAGAGGACCCTTTGTTGTCCTATCTACTGAAGTCGCCACCTCCGTATGCACAGGATACCACAGCTCCCGTGGTTCCTCCTGTTCCTCAACCTGCTGTTCCGGCAGCTGTTAATTAGCCTGTCGCTGGTCCTGTTCTTGCGAACCCTTTTGTCCCTATTCCTCTACCTGCTACTATCCCTACTGCTCCACCGTCTATACCTTCTCAAGCTACTGTTCCCGCTACTTCCACTCTTGTGGCTACTCCTACTGCTCTTGCTCCTCCTGTTGTTACCCCTTTGCTTCTCTCTTCTTCCCCGTCTGTTCGGCGACGGCTCCAACCCGGAGACTGGGTGGTTACCAGGAATTTTGGCCGGAAGCGAAACCTCGAGCCGAGGTTTGTTGGACCCTTCCAGGTGCTCCTCACCACGAGAACCGCTGTTCGTTTTGAGGGCCGCAAGCATTGGGTGCACGCCACCCACACCAAAAAGGTACCAATACCTTTACCAGCGGACTCGTGGGTGAGGACTGACATCGCCGCATCCGAAACCGAAGCTTTGCCGAACTTTGTGCACTTCAGTGACGCTCAGCCTGTGGGAGATACTTCAGTGCAGCCAGATAACTCTGTTGAACCTTTGTCATTGGAGAATTCAAGATTTCAACTATCGTCTGACCGACAGGACTCTGTTCCACGATCCGACCAATTGTTTGAAGAGCAGACTCGTCCTGGAAGAAGCAGATATTTTCTTCGTTCTATTACTAGAGACAAATAAATGATTTTTGCTTTTTCCTTTTTGAAATTCACGTTACCCCCATTATCACTTTGAACATTTTTGAACAACTGTGGTTTTTATCAAATTCTGAGTTCTTTTCCACATATGTGTGTTTTTCCACAGCTAGGAGATTTTGTATATATTGTTTGATTGAAAGAACCTTACATCCGGGTTGACCGTAGGGCCGTGCGGGTACTTCCTTCTGTTTAGTAGGTCCTGACACTAGGTCGGAGACCGTCGATTCCTAGGAACTACTGGGGATTGACCATTGCTACACAGAACGAAGTGTGTCAAGAACGTTGCGGACGGTTTTAGAGGATGGCATTCTCAAAGTTGTCGGAAGTGGAGAAGACTCAAGCGCAAAGATTCGAACTGCATAGGGTTGTACGTACTAAATGCTTTATGTTTCAGGTGTTCATACTGTTCCTAACTGTTTCCTCGTTACTGGTGGGTGGAGTATACTATGCGTTACTGCCTTCTGCTTCACCTACCCCTTCCTCTGAGCCAAAACCAACTTCCACTGTTTCTCCTCATTCCTTTCACACCTTACCCCAACACGAGCAGGTTAAACGTGCGGAATTCATGAACAATTCCTTCGTTCAGCTCCTTCATCAGCATCAGTTGGTGATGAATACTACCAACTGTTGGGTGTGTGGGTTAATGCCACATACCACGGATAGGGGAATTCCGTACTTGGTCCTTCCTTACAGTTCCCAGGGTTCAGCTCGAGCATTCCAAAAAATGTTTCGTACCCCCATCGCGAGCAACGCACTGCAGATCATGGTCCTGGCCCGTACCACAAGCCTTGGCAAGAGCAATTGCCGATTTAGATAGGGATATCTTTGACGCATCGCTTATCCCAGAGGAAGAGGTGCGAGCATACAGAGATCTGAGTGAGGCTGAGTATAGCATGTCAGTGGGTGATCGGCAGCTTAAAAGCTCGTCTCCGATCTGGATCGTACCCCATCTCGGTAATTTCTGTCTGAAAGGCCTTGGCCGAAGCCCGCGAGCTCAACTCGGGAGGAGTGCCTGTACCGAAACGTATGTTTTGCCGACGGCCTCTTCCCCTGTTCTTCTGACTGCCAAGGGTACTTACTTTGTTTGTTACGATCGCGCATATACATGGTTGCCTCGTGACTTCTCAGGCACATGTTATATTGCGAATCTGTTGCCGCCGACCTTTACTGTTGGGTCGGATTATCACAAGACCAGAGTTGTGAGTGGTGTGATTAGCGAAGAGGACACTGCTGGTCAAGAAGCAGGAGACTTCTTTAAGGGTTTCTTGCCGATTTGGGGACCTATGATCAATAGTAGGAATCTGAGACAATTGACTCGAGTGGTGGAATCGACCGCTAATATCACTGCAAGCGCCCTTGGTAACATTACAGCAGAGCTTCAGGCTGACAGGCTTATGACGTTACAAAATCGTATGGTTTTAGACGTTGTCCTTGCAGATAGAGGTGAAGTATGTAAGGTGATCCATTCGAGTTGCTGCATTTTCATTCCTGACAACGCTCCAACTGTCTATCAAGCCATCTCGAAGTTGCATAAGATCTCCGAGTCCATACACGTGGACGTAGGGGATTGGACGCTACTAGGGTGGTTTTGGGGCCTGATGTCGACGTGGGGTTGGAAAATTCTGATGATCATTGGGGTTGTTGTAGCATTTCTGTTCACGTGTTGTCTTTGTGTGCAGTGTGGTCCTGCCTTATGTGGCCTCTGTGCTACGACGTGTATAAGACGGCCACCTGTTACCAAGGAAGCACTGATGGATAGAATAATGTTGCAGCAACATCTGGATGGTCTGATGAATATCGAGATCGATTCTGATTCCGACTAGTGCTTGCCTACATGAGGGCAAAAGGAGCGTCTGAGGTTCCGTGACAATTGTAAGTGGTGTGTTCGACTCGCTCGAATATGGTCGAGTCTGGTATCTATGAACCGCAAATGACGAGTTTAGTGGGTGTACACGTTTTCGCTGTGCTAACCTAAACCGTTCGTCTGTTTCGTGGGTTTCTTCATCTGAACCCACGGGTTCCATTTTAGATATGGCATCCATTTTGTTTCTTGCCCTCAAGTAGCCAGCGAACGGACACTGTCCGCTTCGTGACCCTGGGATTCCCCAAACTCTTGCGGAAGACATGTGTTCCTTTGAGGATGTCTTTATGACGAGGGGGATGACACTGCAAGGCAGATGGCCCCGCTCGAGGCTCATCTTGCCGTGCCGGTCTATTGTCTCAGTTGTGCATTCATTAGGCACGTCTCCTTTGATCCCTGCAATCGTGTTTCTGATAGCACCCCCTTACACTTTTTTTTAATCTGTTCGCTATCCTCGTCTTCCTCTGCACCTGTTTCTGACTCTTCCTTGATTCGTTTACTGCCGGAATGGAATGCACTAATGGTGAGAAGATGTACTTTTACAGTTGGGAACCGGCGATGCTACTGTAATTATGTTCCGGGACCCTGAATACATGAAAGCAACCCCCTACGAAATTTACTGTGGGAACCGGGTTGTAACCTTTTGTTTGCCATGTTGTCGTATGACGAAAAACTGTATAAAAGAAGCGATCCACAGATACAATTCGAAGCAGTCTCCTTGAACCTACATGCTATGTACTTCTTGTGACTTCTGTGTTCCCTGCAGTAAATAAACCTTGAATCTTTGACGCCGAAGGAAGTGTCCCGTGTCTCTGTCATTTGTACGCCGGAACAGGTAACCCACGAAGGTTTCAGATGTTGTCCCTGGCACCGCTGGGTCTTAGAAAAACCCAGTCCTTCAGATGTGAGTACTATTGGTGGCTCTATCAAAAATCGGAATGAAATCATAGGAATTTTCAGGTGTACAGCACAATATAGGTAATGCTTTGAGATAGTAATGGATAGCATTGTACTGTATGACATATTTTAAACAAAATTGATCATTGTGGGAGACCCCATAGAAGTAAACTAGTCTATTGCATGGAGCTGTGACTGTATATATGTAGAGTCATTGTAAAAAATGTTAATAAAGAATACTGCCCCTGAGGAAGGAACCAGCGTTCCGAAATGCATTGAGCCAGAGATTAAATATGGTTCAGTAGCAATTATGGAATCATTGTAGAAATTTGAAAGTGTTCATGTACTGAAATAAGAATTGGTATTTTTCAATAAGTTGGACTGTTATCATATGTGATGAAATAACATATAAATGATATATGAACATGCACATGAATAAGTAAGGAATCTATGTAATGAAAAAAATGAGTAAACACTGATTTGCAGTATATCAATATTGTGGTATTATGTTTATGTTTGAATATAATTAATGTTTGAAAAATTGTGAACATTAAGTTCAATAGGCACAGTGCACACTAGAGCAGGTTCATCCTGTTCAGGGTTTGAATACTAGTATTAATGTGAAGCCAACACATGACTATAGTGTAGCACCGCCCCATCTCGCCCCATTTCCGCCCCATCTTGCTCCTTCCATTCCCGGCCAAAGTCATCGAGAAAGCTGTCAACAACCAGCTCGCCGCCTTCCTCGAAGCCAACAAATCCCTCGACTCCTCACAGTCCGGCTTCCGAGCAAAACACAGCACTGAGACCGCCCTCATCGCAGCAACAGATGACATTCGAACTCTACTGGACAATGGAGACACAGTCGCCCTCATCCTCCTCGACCTCTCCGCAGCCTTCGACACAGTCTGCCATAGCACCCTTCTACAGCGCCTCAGAAACATCGGAATCCAAGGAAAAGCACTAGAATGGATCACCTCGTTCCTCACCGGAAGAACCCAGAGAGTCCGCCTTCCACCATTCAAGTCAGTGGCCACTGAAGTCATCTGCGGCGTACCACAAGGATCTTCACTCAGCCCCACCCTTTTCAATGTATACATGAGACCCCTCGCGGCCATCGCCCGCCAACACAACCTCAACATCATCTCCTACGCGGATGACACTCAACTGATACTATCACTCACCAATGACCCTAGCACCGCCAAAACTAACCTACACGAAGGAATGAAAGAAGTAGCCGAATGGATGAAACACAGTCGTCTGAAACTGAACTCAGATAAAACAGAAGTCCTCATTTTAGGTACCTCCCCCTCCGCATGGGACGACTCTTGGTGGCCAGAAGCCCTTGGAAAAGCACCCATCCCGACAAACCACGCACGGAACCTGGGCGTCATCCTGGATTCCTCACTTTCAATGAACAGACAAGTCAACGCCGTCTCCTCATCCTGCTTCAACATTCTTCGCATGCTCAAACAAACATTTCGTTGGATCCCCACCGAAACTAGGAAAACGGTCACCCACGCTCTGGTCACGAGCCGACTGGACTATGGAAACACCCTCTACCCCGGTACTACCGCCAAACTCCAGAAAAAACTCCAACGAATCCAAAACGCCTCAGCCAGGCTCATATTAGACATCTCGCGTAAAGAACATATCTCTAGTCACCTGAAAAACCTCCACTGGCTTCCCGTCAATAAGAGGATCACTTTCCGGCTCCTAACCCACGCACACAAAGCACTCTACGAAATCGGACCAGAATGCCTCAACACACGACTGTCCTTCTACACCCCCTCCCGCCAACTACGATCATCCAACCAAGCCCTTGCCACTGTACCTCGCATCAACAAAACCACCATGGGAGGTAGATCCTTCTCCTACCTGGCAGCTAAAACCTGGAACTCACTTCCTACTTACCTTCGCCTTACCCAGAACCACCTAGCATTCAGAAAGCAACTTAAAACGTGGATATTTGACAAGTAATTCCCCACCCCTCCTCAAGCGCCTTGAGACCCTTGAGACCATGTAGTGCGCTATATAAATTCTCTGACTTGACTTGACTTGACCCTTGTTTAAACATAGGAAGAGTGAAAATATAGCGTGAAGATTGAGTGCGCCTCTTACCCAGTTGTGGGTATTTATCTTGAGGTACTTGACCCACCCACGCAAGTGAGGTATCATTTTTATCGGGAGACCTGGGGATACGATGGTGGTAGGAAATTTGTGAATCCACGTAGACTCCAGAACTTTCCAACACAGAAATTTGAGAAAAAGTGATTTTTCCAGCTAAATTTGAGGTTTGAAAGGCATTCTAGGTAGGAAAACGTAGAGGGACCCAAGCAAGCCATACCTCGCTGGACTCCCCGGGTATCTAATTTTCATAAATGTATGGGTTTGGTAGGTTTCCCAAGAAGGCCAAGAGCCCGGGGCCAAAAACCCAGGTGACTCCCCTTGCAAAACTAGATTGTTTTGTGATCGGTCATTTTGATGTCTCCTCAATACGTTTTGGGCCCTTGCCTGTGGCTGGTACTTGTCCCACCCACGCGAATGAGGTATCATTTTTATCGGGAGACCTGGGTGAACGCTGGGTGGTAGGACATTTGTGGATCCACATAGATTCCAGAACTTTCGCACACGGAAATTTGAGAAAAAAGTGGATTGTTCACCAAAATTTGAGGTTTGCAGGGCATTCTGGGTAGAAAAACATTGGGGGACCCACGCAAGCCATACCTCCCTGGACTCCCCTGGGTCTCTAGTTTTCAGAAATGAGTGGGTTTTGGAGGTTTCACTAGATGGCTGCCGACTCAGAACCAAAAACTCAAATGCCCCCTATCTATCCGAAAATTACTTGGTTTTGCAAGGAGGGGGTCCCATGGATTTTTGGCCTTGGGCTCAGCAGCCATCTAGGGAACCCTACCAAACCCACACATTTCTGAAAACTAGAGACCCAGGGGAGTCCATGGAGGTATGGCTTGTTTGGGTCCACCCAACATTTTCCTACCTAGAATCCCCTGCAAACCTCAAATTTTGATGAAAAAAATTACTTTTTTTCAAATTTCTGGGTGGGAAATTTTTGGAATCTATGTGGATCCACAAATGTCCTACCACCCAGCATTTCCCCAGGTATCCCTATAAAAATGATACCTCACTTGCGTGGGTGGGTCAAGTACAGGTGACAGGAAAGGGCCCAAAATGTGTTGAGGAGACATCAAAAGGACCTATCAATAAAACTTCCTGGTTTTGCAAGAGTAGTCACCTGAGTTTTTGGCCCCTGGCTTGGTGGCCATCTTGGAAAACTACCAAACCCACTCATTTCTGAAAACTAGACACCCAGGGGAATCCAGCGAGGTATGGCTTGCGTGGGTCCCCAAACATTTTCTGACCCAGCATGCCCTGCAAACCTCAAATTTAGCTGGAAAAAACTAATTTTCCACATATTTTTGGGTAGAATCCCCATGCCGGCACAAATGTCCTATCACACAGCGTTCCCCTCAGTCTCCTGAGTAAAATGATACCTCACTTGTGTGGGTGGGGCAAGGGCCTGTGACTGGGAAGAGCCCAAAACATAGGGAATAAGGGTATAGCACCGAGAATTCTAAGCGCTAAATTTTTTCAAAAATATGTTTTTAGCCAATTCTGCATTGGACAAGCACACAAGTGAGGTATCATTTTACTCGAGACACTGTGAGGTAGGACATTTGTACCGCCACAGTGATTCCACACAAAAATATGTGGGAAATGTGTTTTTTTCAGCTAAATTTGAGGTTTGCCTGTGACTGGGAAGAGCCCAAAATTTAGGGAATAAGGGTATAGCACCAAGAATTCTAAGTGCTACATTTTTTCAAAAATACGTTTTTAGCCAATTCTGCATTGGACACGCACACAAGGGAGGTATCATTTTACTCGAGACACTAAAGATAATGCTGTGAGGTAGGACATTTGTACCACCACAGTGATTCCACACAAAAATATGTGGCAAATGTGTTTTGTTCAGCTAAATTTGAGGTTTGCAGGGGATTCTGTGTAGGGAAACGTTCGGAGATCCATGCAAGCCATACCTCATTGGACTACCCAGGGTGTCTAGTTTTCAGAAATGTGTGGATTTGGTGGGTTTCCCAAGATGGCAGGGTGCCCGGGGCCACAATCCCTGGGGCTCCCCCTCAAAACGTGGTAGTTTTGTTACAGGTAATTTTGAAGTCTCAACAGTATGATTTGGGCCAATTCCTGTTGCAGCCACTATGCCTACCCACACAATTGAGGTATCATTTTTATCGGGAGACCTGGGGGAATGCTGGGTGGTAGGAAGTTTGTGGATCCACGCAGATTCCAGAACTTTTCCACACAGAAATTTGAGAAAAAAGTGATTTTTTTTTTCCAGCAAAATTTGAGGTTTGCAGGGGATTCTGGGTAGGAGAATGTTGGGGTACCAACGGAAGCCATACCTGGCTGGACTTCCTCTGGTGTAAAGTTTACAGAAATGTGTGGGTTTGGTAGGGTTTCCTAGATGGCCGCCATGCCCGGGACCAGAAACTCATGGAACCCCCCCCTTGCAAAACCAGGTTTGTTTGTGATAGGTAATTTTGATATTGCTTTGATAGGTTTTGGTCCCTTACCTGTCCCGAGTCCTTGAACTACCCACGCAAGTGAGGTACCATTTTTATCGGGTCACCTGAGGAAACACTGGGTGGGAGGAAATTTGTGGATCCACGCAGATTCCGGAACTTTCCCACACAGCTATTTGAGAGAAAAAAAAGTGATTTTTTCAGCGAAATTTAAGGTTTGCAGAGAACTCTGTGTAAGAGAATGTTGGGGGGCCCACACAAGCCATATCTTGCTGGACTCCCCTGGGTGTTTAGTTTCCAGAAATGTGAGGGTTTGGTGGGTTTCCTTAGATGGCCACTAAGCCCCAGACCAAAAACTCATGGGACTTCCCTTGCGAAACCAGGTTGGTTTGTGATAGGTAATTTGATGTAGCCTCAATAGGTTTTGGGCCCTTGCCTGTGGCGGGTACTTGACCCACCCATGCAAGATACCATTTTTCTTGAAACACTCTGGGGAACGCGGGGTAAGTGGAATTTTGTGGATCCACGCAGATTCCAGAACTTTCCATCACAGACATATGAGGAAAATGTGTTTTTTGTGACAATTCTTTAGGTTTGCAAGAGATTCTGGGTAACAGAATCTGGTGAGAGCCAGTCAATTCACCCCATCCTAGATTCCCCTGTGTGTCTAGTTTTCAAAAATGTATAGGTTTGCTAGGTTTCCCTAGGTGCAGTCAGAGCTAGGGTTAAAAAACGACACTTAGGCACTTTGAGAAAAAAGGGTAATTTTTCATTGTGAAAATGTGGTGTGTCCATGTTGCGTTTTTGGCCGTTTCCTCTCGCGGGCACTAGACCTACCCACACAAGTGAGGTATCATTTTTCTAGGAAGACTTTGGGAAATGCGTGGTGGGTGGAATTTTGTGGATCCACGCAGATTCCAGAGCTTTCTACCACAGAAATGTGAGGAAAATGTGTTTTTGGACACATTTTTAGGTTTGCAAGGGATTCTGGGTAACAGAACCTGATGAGAGGCTCACAAGTCACCCCATCCTGGTTTTCCCTGGGTGTCTAGTTTTCAAAAATGTATAGGTTTGCTAGGTTTCCCTAGGTGCCGGCAGAGCTAGGGTTAAAAAACTACAGCTAGGTACTTTGCAAAAAAAGGTAATTTTACATTGTGAAAATGTGGTGTGTTCATGTTGTGTTTTGAGCCGTTTCCTGTGTGTTCACTAGGCCTACCCACACAAGTGAGGTACCATTTATATTGGGAGACTTAGGGTAATACATAAGTATAGAGCAACTGTTATTACCTATTGACTTTCGATCTATTTCTGCCTTACAAATGAAGGATAATGTGTAAAGAATAAGTCATTTTGAAAAATTACCTCTAATTCTCATGCTAGTATGGGTATTCCCAATTTCGGAAACATGGAAATATCTACTGTTTCTAAACTCTATATTTTGTTTCCATTTTTAGAAATAAATAGAAGTCTTTCATACCGATTTTTCCATGCATACATTTTCCCAGAATAATTGCTATATACCGATACATAATAAAAAAACTTTGGAAGTCGCTGCTCAGTTATTAGCACTGGGTTTGTCGGGTTCTTGGCAAACCTACAAGTCCAATATATCAACACAACCAGAAAGGTCCAGCGGATGTAACAGTATATTGCTTTTAAACAGCTGTCATAATTAGAAGAAGTTACAGGTGAAAATGTTGACACAAATGGCTGTTTTTTTAACACTAATTTTAAATGTTTCCTATATTTAACTGTTAGTTTCTATGAAGAAACCTTGAAGGATTATCACAAGTGACCCCATCCTGAATTCAGAATTTTGTCTAATTTTCTAAAATGTATAGCTTTCCAGGATCCATTATTGCTTTTATACCCATTTCTACCATTAACTGAAAAGAGGTTAAAAGAACAAAAAATTGCAAAAATAGGCTATGTCCCAGGAAAATGCCAAAAGCGTGTAAAATATTTTGGTTTTCTGACAAAAGTCTGCTTGTCACTGAAAGCTGGGAAGATGGTGATTTCAGTAATACAACCTCTGTTTTGATACCATTTGCAGGGGGAAAAACAGATGCTTTCATCTGTAGCCCTTTTTCCCACTTTTTCCCAAAAAAACAAAATTCTGCTGTATTTTGGCTAATTTCTGGGTCACTTCCAGGGGAATCCACAAACCCTGGATACCTTTTAAATTCCCATAATGTTGTAAAAAAAGGACGCAAATTTGGCGTGGATACCTTAGGTGGTCAAAAAGTTACAAGGGCCTAAGCGCGAACTACCCTAAATAGCCAAAGAAAAGGCTTAGCAGAGGGGGGAAGGCATAGCAGCGAAGGGGTCAATGTGTCATCAGGTTAAGATCAAATGATAATATAAGATTGTGTGATGGCTTGATTCGCCATCAAAGGGGGAGTTGATGGAAAGTAAAAGTTAAATGACGATTACGTTTATCAATTCTTACCATTACCAAGAGATGTATGATAATATAATAAATTCCTGATGAAATTGTGTAAAATGGTTGAAAAAAAAAAGTGAGACTTTATACTGATTGTAAAAGCATTCAGGACTGTTTTGAAACATGGAAATATGCACATGTACACAAAGAGAGAAACAGAAACAAACAATCATTACCTATGAATGTAAAACACGTGGTTAGAGAAAATTAAATTTAAATAACATAGAAAATATGCTGACAGTAACTTACAAAAGGTGTCAAAAGAAAACACTGTCTACCTAATAAAACACCTGTGATGCTTAAAATACTTAATTTAGCAATGGCAGATAATATGAAGTTTTGCTGCTTATTGTACTATTGTGTGATGTAAACGGGTAACACTAGAGTTGGAAACGTACATAATTTGTTTTGAAAATAAACATGCAAATAATTTTTGGTAGTGCCTAATATCGACATGTAACTTCTAGAAGAAGAAGAATGATTAAATTAAGTAAGAAAATTGAAATACTTATATTAATGAGTGTTCTGTATTAATCATAATGTGGCAATGATTCAGCGAAGCTTCATGTTGGCCTCATATGCTTTTCTTTCCTTGTTCGAAAAACAGAATCTAGCTGAAGTAATCACTTTTTAATGCTGTGAGAACTTTTTGTAAAGTTTCCTTTTCGTGCTCTAAGACAAAGAACTCTCTTTTGATTCAGCAACACTTTTGACAGAAATGTAGCAATAAAATTGCAAACTCAGAGAGAGCGCATGGGAACGCACAGGCATTGAACAAAGTGAAGTTCTTACTTCCGAGGAAAGGATAGAAATATAAAATAATTGAATTTGATGATTTCACAAAAAGACTACTTAGTGCTTCAGGATTTTTCAGTGAGGTATTGAGGGATCACACCATGATTTACCCACTGTGGATGACCAATGGGAATCATACAGGATGACAAGAGCGGATACTTTGTGGGCGTAAACTAAAACTTTTAAAAGTATATTTGCCCCTTGGATGAGGAGTCGGGCTGACTGTCATTTACCTTTTTCCTTCCTGGCATGCTGTCGGTCCGAATCTGATTTCTCTTTAATGCCAAAACCATTTGAACTGAACTTTCCTGAACTGACTCGAACCTGCACCTACCGGCTGGTAAAGTGTGCAGGTGATAAACTTTTGGCTAAAGGGTTTGCTAACTTTTTTCCTGTGGCACATTATACTATAACTCTGCATTCTTCGGTTTGTATGATCTAAATCCTAGATTTCAATGTTTCCATGTTTCTCTCTCATTTCATTTCCTAGGCAACCAGCAAATGTTTTCCTTATTTGGATATGTATGGGATTGTGTGGCTAATTTACCAAATTAACTGTATTAAATCTAATTTTGAAATCCTACTTCATGTTTCCTGACCATTCAAATTGACAATTGTCAATTTACATGAGCAAATTTCATCATATGCTAGTCATTCTTTTTTTAATTTCAAATACTTTATTAAATTCTCCATAATAAAACAAAATCGAAACATGTGTGGTAAAGTATACAAACTGCACATTTGACGCACAAAGTCATGTTATTTTCAAGTGTTGTTATTTTGGCTACAACTAATCTACGTGCTTTGCATTTCCAAGGCACAGGGAATTTAAGGGCAGATAAAAATTATTATAAACAAACACATGGTTTATTTTTCTCATTAGATGACTGTGTCCCCTTGTGTGTCCCCTCTCCCTTGCTGATATTCCGGGAAGACAGTAAGTAACTTGAAAGAGCAGTGACAGTAGGTAGATGTGAACACCGCAGGGGCCTCTGGGACCACCTGAAGACGTTAAAATGGCAGATGGCACAGGACAGTCGGTGGAGGCAAAGGCTGGCGAACGGAGGAAGTGGTGACGAGAGGCACACCACCAGCAATATTACCTGGCACAACCCCCAGAACAAAAGGACATGTTTCTGCTTCCAGCTTTCGTCTTTGGAAGTAAGCATCAGGTAAGTAAAGAAAGATGCCAGTTCTCTCTTACGCGTGGTATAATGAATATAAATAAGCTCTGCACCGTGCATTTACTTTCGGAGTTGTGTTAGCACATCCTGCAAGAGGAATTGCTGCAAAGTTTTCTTTTTATGCTGCATGATTCAAGGCGGGTGATTACAAGGGAAGTTAGAGCTGGGCACGGATTGGGTGCCGACCCTGTAGATTCAGGCTGTAGGCTGTCCTGTTTCAGCGGCCCTGCGCCTATGTTTCGTGCCTCCATCCTGCTCCTGTTTGTAAGGCCTGGGCACGGGGTAGCCTCCTCTTGTTCCAGGGTAAAATACAAAATAACGGATCCCCATGCAGAACGCGTAGGGGCTCCGTGTTTCCCATATCTCACTGAATATTCATGGGCCTTAGGCTGAATGGGCCCCTGGAAGATTTGACGACCCCCTTGGTCGGGGACCCTGCCTGTTCCCGCCCTTCTGCACTCAAACAAACTTTAATACAAGACCCTGCTTAGTTAAATCATCTTTAGATCCTTCCAGAAAGCTTGTCTCATGAAAGCCCGGGTAGGACTAATTCACCTGCTGCCTGTCAGCCCTGCACAGATCCGCCAGCTTCAAGGCGAGCTACAGGCAGGGAAAGTGAACATAGGTGCGGTCCCTACTCATTACCTACTGCCTCGCTGTGTATCACAGGCTGCTTGCTGTCGATAGGATCCCCGGCCGGTCTCCCTCTCCTCTCTCGCCGTGAAGGTAACCCCGGGCCAGTGTCCTCCTAACGGGTGTATCATGTTCCCAAACATGGTGTGCAGCGGGCTCGGCTTCCGGATGTGCGGTCGGTCGAAGGCAGAGACCCCCGCAGCAGCCCTCTCTGGGTCCCACTCCCACACCTCTCGCTCGAGGCCTGCCTCTGCTATTTATGCTGATCTCTGGGTTACTGGTGATAGGAAAACCTGTCCTAAATTCCTTTATATCCTCACGGATTGACTTGTAAATCTGTTTGTTGATAATTACTTTTATCGAGTATCAAGAAATTACAGACGGTGCAAAACTTCGCAGCGCGGTAGGCTAGCAGTGTCCAACGCAGCTTCCGTCCCGCTCCAGTGTAGCACAATTGCACCGAGGGCCAGTAAAGGAACGAATTAGGCTCAAGTCACTGCCTGGTTCACAGGCTGGGTTATTCGCCCACCGGTCCACCCCTTAGGGCCTCTTAACCTGTGCTCTCCTATCCATACTCACATCTGCCTTTCATCAGAATCTTTTAACGATTCCTAATTTCGACGGAAGACAATAGGCGGCTGGGGCTTTTCGGACACCTACAGCCACTTAAAAGTGGAAGCTTCTCACAGATGTCCTTAAGGATGAATCAGACAACCTTAGATTGAAGAGGAGGCTCAAGGCCTGGTTTCCCCCCTGTATTTAAGGCTGGTAAGTGACAGTTGCTATCAAGGCCGGACTGGCTGTACCCGGCATCGGGCATTTTCCCCGGAGGCTGGAAGGATGGGGGCTTGTTTTGTGAGGGGGGGGGGGGGGGGGGGGTTGGAGCAGTGCCCCAGTTTTTAAGCACCTGCTGCAGAGTTACTTCCTTGTAAATCAAGCATTTTTAAGGGCAATAATACAAGCGTTAAAATAACTCTGTTGATTAATGTACCTGCTGGAGAGAGATAAGGGTTCTGTCTAGTGGCAGTGTTGACTCATCTAAGGTAGCGCAGAGGGGTAATATGCCTGCTGCAAAGAACAGGTATCATGCAAATCACAGAACACTATTTTATGTCCATAGCTCAGTGGGTTACTGCTTTGCAACAGCAATCCTTTTGTTACTGTGCAGTTCATAAACCACAATCGTAATCTAGCAATGTGAGCTATAATCTGCCATTAAAGAGCTGCATGTAAACTGCAAAGTACAGTTAGAAAAGTTATGTGTGTTCCCATTATTTCATTATACTAAAGAGTTTGGGTAAAAATACATTCTTATTAGGAAAGGCAAGCCTAACCCCTGTTGTGTTCTGAATCCTCAATTTGGTCTTATCCAAACCAAGAACTCTTAAAAATGCCTGCTATTATGCTTGACAGGGGCGTAACAAAGGCCCCCGCAGCCCAGGCATTGGGGGGGGGGGGGGGGGGGGGGGGGGGGAGGCTGAGCTCGAGGGGCCCCGTCAGCACAGTAGTCACTGCATTGGCAGGTTTCTTTGGCTGTACTGAAATAGCATTTGTTAAATAAAACGTTTTTTTTTAAACTAAAACTCGAAATCATGCAGTAGATTATACCACCAGTAGTCAGAGCAGAGACGTAGACGTAATTTAAATGTTACGCCACTGCACGCAGTCTCCAGTTCTAGAACGCTCACCCGAACTCCCGGAGTACGTCACGAGGCTCCTGCAGGTAAAGACGTCACGCTCGCTCGCGCTCCTGTTTTGCACGGTCGACCCCTCACAATGTATGTTCCACTTGCTGCGCACTTTAATGCAGCCTCTGACATAAAATCACAGTGCCTTTAACTTTGATGAGCTACCGAGACAAGAGCAAGGAACTCGAGCTCAACAGGCAAGGCAGGGGAAGTGACAAGCGTGCTCGGGGTGAGAGGAAGCAAGTGAGGCCCTGTTGTGCCCCTGGCTGCCAGTGTCGAGCGGAGATATTAGAGCCAGTTTGTTTCGATAAGCCGGAAGATAAATCCCTCTGTTTATATTAACCGACTCGGTTGTTGACGTTATTTATTCCAATCGTCAGGAGACCTGAGTGGCTGTTTGCGATTTATCCGGGCACACGATCCCCTACTCCATCCATCACTAAACCCATGACTGCAAACCTCCTTCTCCTCCCCTCTTGTAGACATCACAAATGTAATGCCCGGAAGAGCACCAGAATATAAGAACCACGCTCCAGCGAATGCGAGGTAGGCAGATGCTTGCATTTGTGTGTGTTTCTTTTTGCATAAAACAGGTTTGTCCCATATTGACTGAGTAAAAAAAAGCCCACCCCTTGCCTGTAACCTCAGTATTTACGACGGTGTGTTGAGTGTTCATTTGCTAAGCACCATTAAGTCAAAGGACGCCTCGAGGCACTTCTTTTTCCCCCTCTGGGACTGCCCGTCTGCTGTGTGAGTAGGAACATGGGGACGCGGAGCAATGACAGGAGGACAGACATAAAACATGTAGGCACCAAGCGGACTACTTCAGAGGTACACTGCCAAACTGTCTTTGAACTGGGTAGTGGAGTTGCAGATGGTGGGACCCAGGGAGAGCCAGGCGCGAGCTGGTCTCTCCCTGGGTTTGTTCGCGCGAGAATCAGGTAAGCAGGTGGGATTGATTGGGGGGAGGTAATAAAAGGAAGTCAGGCTGGCGGTTGGGCACGGCGTTTAGCGGGAGGCAAGGGAAGGGAGGTTCTTTTTGCCCCACCCACCCTCCCTTTATTCCTTAGTTAGGTTTTACTTGGCGGTGCTCTAGGCGCTGCTCTGGTCTTCGGGCCTTGCCACTTTTAGGACAGGTGTCTTTGTTCTTTTAGGAGGCGGTTTTTGCTAGTGGGGTGGGCAGCCTGGAGTGGGTTGGCCATCCTGAAGGGTAGATCGTTGGGTAATCCTGGGGGTATTAGTCAAGAGTTAGTTTCGGGTTCTGTTAGGTAGGGAGTTTAGGCATAATGTGTAGGTTGGAATTTTATGATATAAATAAATAATGAATATGTTCAAGAAATGTATTATGCACCTGTCTTAAAATAAAGTGGCCTTTCTTGCTCCTTGAAGAAGTGTGGACAGTGATTTCTTGCGCGAGCGAGGTGAGATGAGGGGAGGAGGGGGTAGAAGAGGAGGTGAAAACCGCAAAAAACATGTGCAAATCTTTGCAATTCAGAGTCACGCCAGCTTCTTTTTAAGCTGCCCATGACTCCAGCTAACATATAGCTATGAAAAAAAACCTCATGATGACGAATTTGTCTTTTACGTGCATACATCAGAAACTGCATTCACCTCCTTGGGCTTAGGTAATTCAGGCAGCGGTCACATGAAGTCTGACAATATTAGGAAACTGACTGATTTAATGATTTATATACCCATTGTGTGAAAGCTACATTTTGATTCAACTAAAGACGAGACTGAAAAGAGAAATTAAGCGAAATAGTGTAAGCAGACACTGCCATGTATTGCAGGTCAGTGCCCAGGTCTGAGAAGTAGTTGCAGTCCCCATGGCCTCACAAACATGCTAAGTTCTGCTTTTGCCTTGTCTCTTATTGCAGTAACATTACTTTAAAATATGAAAGCATATTTTGAGCTCACTCTAACAATTTCCTATATTAAACATCGCTCCTTCGATTAGTCATAAGACACTTTTTGTTACTTTAAACCCTGTGGAATCAGGGCATTCCAATTGATATGCCATGCTGAAGGGGTATGTCATTTGTAATTAAATAGCAGACATATATTACATGTTGTGTGCTGCACTGTTTCTCTGCTCAACGAATCGTAGCAGTTCTCAGAGCTGAGCACCATGCATTGTACTTGCTAAGTAGTGCAGTAAAACAGTTAAAGAAATTATTGCAGAGTCAGTCACTGGTAATCTCTGCCTGAGTTGTAGCTCTCTGGTCAAAGTTGTAGCAAGAACACCTTGATTCTTGGTTTGGGCAACATCACCTGTTCTCTTTCTCTGCTTCATGTTATGATAGATGGCAGTTTTTACCAGAGACCACCCTGGCTATGTCTGGATTTTGTCTTTTGTAATGAGCGGTCAAAGTTGTTATGGATGTTCACTTATTCTGCCAGTGAATGTATTGATTAATTCAGCATTCCGTCCATCATCTGTTTTTTGCATTTGCCCCCCTAAGAGGGAGCTGTGCACCCCGTGCCCCTTAGGCCACCCGATTCAAGCTAGCCTGGCTGGTGAGGGGTATACCCGAAACCGGTCCCAGGATGCTTCTTTCTGGTCCAGGGAAGACCGGGCCAGGCAGTTCGGGTTGGACTGTTCCCATGGGGAACAGGGTCAAGACTTATTAGCATATGGCTTGGTTTAAACTAGAATAGCGTGTTGTGCAAAAAACGATGGATTTAATATTGACTGATTCAAAAAAAAGCCCACCACTTGCCTACGATCAGACTATATTGTGGAATTTATTTTCTCTTTAAATGTTTATGCTGTCGCTTATTCTGTTTTGTTGCTGGCATGGTTCATCAAATGTATGGTTTCCGTGTAGATACACTTCAGTTATCAGTGAACAGATCATGTCAAGTGTCAGCCGACTTTAGTAGACGCAGTGGTAGCATGGACACCTGTTTACTGTGTTGTAAAAGCCGATCTTGTTAAATATACGTGTTTCATCAAATTGCTCAGAGCTCAAGGCAAATCGTGCAGCTATTGTTATTTGAAGGATGCTAAAGAAAGGCACCAATTACATTTTTAAAATCTTCTATTTAAGTATATTGTGTATACTTTGGTTACTATATGAGAGAGCCATCCAAACTGTTTTGCAAAATGCACATTGGAACTAAACATGGTATAACATATAGTGGTTTTAAATGGCTGCAGGTAGAACTCATGCAATAATGTTCACAGTTGTGTGTGCGTGATGTGGCGACGATGTTCGTAGATTGCAAGTTCCCAGATAACTCAATGTTATCAAGAACGCTGAATTTCAGTTGAGCGGCCTAATACCTTCTTAGTGCTGTGGCCCTGGTGCTTTTCAGTTCATCCAGTTTTATTAACACACCTGAAAATAATGATTTGTAAAATAAAATAAAAAAATTAATCACTTTGTTGACATGGTGTCGCATTTGCAAGGATATTCCAAGGGAAAGATATAAGCAATAAAGGTGCATGCTGTTTCCCTTCAATTAACACCACGCTGTATTAATGGAAACATACCTAAGGGAATACCATAGAAAAAGGAAGACCCGAGAGACAAGGAAACTGAGAGACACAGACACCGGGAGACACAAACACTGGGAGACATACACTGTGACACACAAACCGACACTGGAAGACACCTACATCAGGATTCATGGATTGACACAAACATGGGAAAAGACTGAGACACAGACAAGTGACCCTGGGAGACAAGAACACTGAGTGACACAGAGACTGGGGATCAAGAACAGACACTGGGAGACATGACCACTGAGAGACAAAGACAAAGGAAGACACTGGGAGACATGAACACCGAGAGACACAGATAAAGGAAGACACTGGGAGACATGAAGACTGAGAGACACAAACAAAAGAAGACAATGGAAGACATGAAAACTGAGGGACACAAACAAAGGAAGACACTGGTAGACATGAACACTGAGAGACACAAACAAAGGAAGACACTGGGAGAAATGAACACCGAGAGACACAAACAAAAGAAGACAATGGAAGACATGAAAACTGAGGGACACAAACAAAGGAAGACACTGGGAGACATGAACACTGAGAGACACAAACAAAGCAAGACACTGGGAGACATGAACATTGAGAGACACAGACAAAGGAAGAAACTGGGAGACATGAACACTGAAGGACACAGACAAAGGAAGACACTGGAAGACACAAACACTGGAAGACACTGGGACACATGAACACTGAGAGACTCAAACAAAGGAAGACACTGGGAGACATGAACACTGAGAGACACTGACATACGAAGACCCTGGGAGACATGAACATCGAAGGACACAGACCAAGGAAGACACTGGAAGACACAAACACTGGAAGACACTGGGAGACATGGATGCTGTGACACACAAACAGACACTGGAAGACACCTACATTAGAATTCATGGATTGACACAAAAATGGGAAAACACTGGGAGACACAGACAAGTGACCCTGGGAGACAAGAAGTCTGAGCGACACAGAGACTGAGAGTCATGAACAGACACTGGGAGACATGAACACTGAGAGACACAAACAAAGGAAGACACTTGGAGACATGAACACTGAGAGACACAAACAAAAGAAGACAATGGAAGACATGAAAACTGAGGGACACAAACAAAGGAAGACACTGGGAGACATGAACACTGAGAGACACAAACAAAGGAAGACACTGGGAGACATGAACATTGAGAGACACAGACAAAGGAAGACACTGGGAGACATGAACACTGAAGGACACAGACAAAGGAAGACACTGGAAGACACAAACACTGGAAGACACTGGGAGACATGAACACTGAGAGACTCAAACAAAGGAAGACACTGGAAGACATGAACACTGAGAGACACTGACATACGAAGACCCTGGGAGACATGAACACCGAAGGACACAGACAAAGGAAGACACAAACACTGGAAGACACTGGGAGACATGGATGCTGTGACACACAAACAGACACTGGAAGACACCTACATTAGAATTCATGGATTGACACAAAAATGGGAAAACACTGGGAGACACAGACAAGTGACCCTGGGAGACAAGAAGTCTGAGCGACACAGAGACTGAGAGTCATGAACAGACCCTGGGAGACATGAACACTGAGAGACACAAACAAAGGAAGATACTTGGAGACATGACCACTGAGAGACGCAAACAAAGGAAGACACTGGGATGTGGTAAATTGTATATTACCGTATAGTTTTTGCCATATAATTTCAAGTCATAAGGATAGCGCCGGGAAACCCTTTTTGGGTAGCTGTAGCGCCGTACAAATGCAAAAAATAAATAAATAAATAGCTCAAATGAGAGGCAGAGTCCGTGGTATCTGAGTCATACGGGCTTTAATATAATGCTTCGAAGCATGGGACATCGGGTTCCATCACCACTCAGGTTCAGGAAGGGACAGTCAACATTTTATTAGCATCACACATTATATATAGTAAAACAGTATACATGGAAGTGAATACAGTAGGCGTAACAGGTGAAAAGAGAGGTGATAAGAACACATGTGCGTAACAGGAGGCGTGTAAGAAGGCGTACACATGGGCGTGCACTGGACATGTCAGAGAATCGTCACATAAAACGTCACAAGTGGGTGGATGCATAGAGAAAAGTTTGCAGAATCAGCAGAAACATATGACCTATATGCGCGCGCAGCTGAGCATGACGTATAACCGGGGCGAGCTGGGGCTTTGACTTTTGCACGAGTAGAGGAGACTAATGTCTGGGGTGTCAAAACGACCTGTACCTATAGCATATCTGATATCGTATATTTTGAGGATGTAGTGTCTGGAGTAAAAGGTCTCTCGGGCAGGGGCCGTTCAACACTGAATGCTAGTGCGTGCATACGGATCTTCATGTAGAGTGCGGGGGCCATGGGCCTACCATGGTAACGGGAGCAGTAAATTACTTGCATGCAGACAGGAAGGCAGGGAGGCAGGGCCCTTTGCTCTGCAGCCGGGAATATGTTTACCTATTTCACTAGACTGGAATGTGTTTTCGAGGAGGCTGAGCAGATAACTTGTAGGTAAAACATCATCTTGGCAAGCGAACCAGGCCGAGCCGGGCACCGCTCGTCTGAGACAGGAAGTAAGGCAGAGGTCAGGGATGCATACCTAAATGGCAGCTTTCAGAGGGAGAAAAGAACTCGGAGCCTCGTTTAAGGGCCGAACTCGACTGGACCAGAAAACGTGGAGGAAAAACGTGTGCGAGATTCAAAAGTGTACCATGTAAAGACGTTGGCACCATAGGCCTAGAAGCCTATTTAACGGGATATTTATGCATGGCTGGATAGCTGACATGTTAACGTTGGACGCAAATGTATTTGCGTCTGTCTAGTATGAACAGAAAAGAAGTTACACGACATACAAGGAACATGGGTGCATGGATAGGGTGCGAGTGGGGGACACATTGGTCACCTGGAAATTTCTATTACCTCATTCCCTCCTTGGCCCCTACCAAACCCCTTAAGATATATCTATATTCATAAGACCATCTATCTGTTCATATAACATCATTTGTTCGTCTTTTATCATTCGAGAACGGGAACTCGGACCTGGAATACAGGCTGTGGCGCACAAGCCGCAAATCGCTGGCCCACATTGCAGACAGAGACAACAACTGAATACTATGACTAATATTATTCCTAGGAATGATAACAATTTCCATCCCCAAGCGGATATCACACTCCAGAGCCAACCGGACCAAGTCCAGGAGCCTGGATTCTGGTGAATCAGGTGAGCAATTTCGTGAAGCCGTGTGATGGCCTTATACACGGATGGCGCGTTATTAGGAATAAACACGCAACAACTGGATCCGATGACTCTACAAGCCCCGCCCCTATCGGCCAGAATGACGTCAAGGACAAGGCGATTTTGAAGAACTACAAGTCTCATAGCAGATTGTTCTTCGGTCAGGTTACCTAAAGCAGAAGTAGTTTCGTTCACTACCGCTTCCAATGTTCTAGTTAATTTGCGTATCAATTTACTGTTCTGAACAGGACCTACAAAGAAAAAGATTCCTTTATTGAAATCTGTGTATTGTTCCCACGTTGTCTCAGTCTGATCGACAATTGGGGTCTTGATCTCCCTTCTATGTCTAATATTCACAAGCCGTGAATTCCTATGATAATCAGGTGGGGCTAGAAAAACAGGTGGCAATAGGAACGCAATATAACACGTTCCATCCCAATCAAGGGGCGGATGTACATAAGCAGTGTGACCACAAATGAAATAAGAATGGCGAGAGGCTTTGAAAGTAGACTTGCCTTTGTCACTGAATTCGACCACAGTATTACAATCACTGTGTCCTAGATGTACGGAGCCATATTTTCTGACGCATAATTCACCTTTCACTGGCAAAACTGTAATAAACGGCAAGTTCGAATTAGTCTCGGACTGGACGTTCAGGATCATAAGATTGAGGGAAAAATTACCTAATTTATACACTTCATTTTCTAGGTCGGTCCCTTTCCTTTGGGGAAGACCGTCTGCATCTGGGAAACATGCTTTATTCATGACTGTATTCAGGTTCCCCCAAATCCAATTGCCTTGGGAAACATTGGACTTACTGTCTAGGGAGGACATTAAAGTAAACCATGCACCACATGAACCATTATGTGTGAACGGGTAAGGAAAGAGAGGCAGAGCTCCCTTGTATTTCTGATAAGGTGGGAGTCGGCCACATACCCAGCAATTGGTGGCATTGCTGGCCTGATGAGTATGGTGTAACATACGAATGAATGTATTGTTGCGCATTGCTAATCGATAGGAAAGTTCATGTGGGGGCAGGTCACTGAAGGAGTGCTCTACAGTATCATTAGAGGAAGCATGTATACGTGAATCAAGAGGGAAAAAAATATGTAGCATTAGACTTATGCATATGATCGTAAGACTCAGAAGAAACATGAGAATTAATGTTATTACACATCGACTATGCAAATCTTTACAGTATTGTTCTCGTTTCTTGATACGCCTATCTCTCTGACTACTTGGGTCTATCTTATACATTTCAGAAACCTGTCTAACCGCTTCACCCAGGGGGGGACTTAAACAATTAAACGCTCTCTGACTTACTAGACCTTAGCTTGGAACGATACTCCTGTTGAGGAGTTTTCTCTATCAGGGGGAGTTTGGAGTCAGAGTCCGATAGGGGGCAGTCTTTAACCGGAGTTTCTGGACACAGTCCGTGAAATTTTTTAATGTGGCTGGAGTGTAGCCACCCCTTCCGGCCTTCCAATTTGACCGCGGTCCTCGTCGTCATCAACACCAACTTCGGCTGTTTCCACCTCGGCTCCAACGGACTTGAACGATCAAAGTTCTTCACAAACACCAGATCACCCGGAACGACTTCATGCGATTTTACTTGGGTGTTGTCCAGGAAGGCAGCTGCAACCTGTGAACAACATGATTGTAGTGCAGATATCAAGGAAGCTAGGTAATCTGTCAGCATATTACAGTCAACATCAGTAATTTTACGAGGCATAGGCGTACCCCACATATTGGGAGGCCGCCCGAAAACCACTTCATAAGGAGATAGTCCGGTTCTGGAATGAGCAACCATGCGCATATAGAAGAGGGCAACTGGCAAAGCTACTATCCAATCTACTCCTTTTTCTGCACAAACTTTGGCTAAGCGCGTTTTCAGGGTTTGATTATGTCTCTCTACGAGACCAGCTGCTTTAGGGTGTCGTACGCAGTGGAACTTCCACTGGTAACCTAACAGGAGTGATACCTGTTTCATGAGCTCGGACGAGAATGGCTGTCCATTATCTGAGTATACGACAAGGGGCAAGCCGTATCGCGGGAAGAATTCACGAACCAACTGCTTGGCAGTGGTCGCGGCAGTGTAATCTGGGACTGGATATGCTTCTGTCCATCGGGAAAGGGCACATACAAGTATGAGGACATATTTAAAACCTCTACATCTGTCCATCTGGATATAATCCATCTGGAGGACTTCAAAAAGATGGTCAGGAGGATGGAATCCACCTTGTTCCACGGGAACACCTTTGCCTGGATTGAACTGACAACAGATCATGCAGGTACGCACTTTCTGTTTTGCTGCTGCTCGTAAATGTTTATTGAACCAGAGGTTTTGAATGCTGTCTAACATGGCTTTTTCTCCTAAGTGTGCTGGACTATGTGCTGTGTTAATGATTACTTGAACCATAGAGTCGGGGAGGAACCATGTGGCTCTTCCTTTCGTCATCCATCCCTGATCTGTCTGGATCCCTCCTTGTTCAGTCCATTTCTTGATTTCGTCGGGAGTAGCATGTGTCTGTATGTCGAGTACGTCTAAAATGGGATCCTTCACTGTCATACAATGTGTCTGTGATATCACGTCAGTCTTTGTCATGTCCGTTGGGATGTCTGTCTGGGCTGTGAGTTTAGCTGTTCGATCTGCCAGGTCGTTACCCTGAGAAATAGTGTCAGTGGCTTTAGTATGTGCTTTGCACTTCATGATAGCAATGGATACAGGCAAGTGTATTGCTTCTAACAGAGCTTGAATAAGGGGACCATGCTGTATCTTGGCGCCATGAGAAGTTAAGAAACCTCTCTCTTGCCAGAGGATACCAAAGTCGTGAACGACTCCGAATGCATACTGTGAATCTGTGTATATGTTTACTTTCTTGTTCTTGGCTAGTATACAGGCTTGGGTCAGAGCAATGAGTTCTGCTGCTTGAGCAGACAAGGTGTCAATACGATGTGTTTCTATGACTTCAGTTTCAGTGGTCACTGCATAGGCGGCCACTAACTCTCCTGTGCTTGTTCTCATACATGAACCATCCACGTAAAGTGTCAGGTCGGGGTCGGGTAATGCAATGTCTGTCAAGTCTTGTCTGGGCTTCGTTACAGTATTGATGACTTCTACGCAGTCATGTGGTGTCGGATCAGTTGTGCTCGAGGGTAACAATGTGGCAGGGTTTAGTGTGTTGCATCGTCTGATCTCTATGTGTGGCTGAAACAATGTCAATTCATATCCTGTCAGTCTTGCTATGGTCAAGTGCTGAGTCTGGGTACGGTTCAGAAGAACTTCCACTGAGTGTGGAACTTGTACTGTCAGGGGATGTCCTAACACTATGGAATCGCTTTGTCTGATTGCTAGAGCTGTCGCTGCAACTGATTTGAGGCACGCAGGCAGAGCCTGGGCCACTGGATCCAATGTACTAGAAAAATAAGCACAAGGCTTATGGTGTCCTGCTTGATCTTGTGTGAGTACAGATAATGCTGTGCCATCACGTTCAGTAACAAAAAGTGTAAAAGGTTTTCTGTAACATGGTGTCGCTAAAACAGGTGCTTGACATAAGGCTTTCTTTAACTCGTCAAAAGCTTGTGTATGTTCCTGAGTCCAAGGGAGGACAGTCGAAGTCGCTGCCTCCTGTGTTGAAGTGAGGCCAATAAAGGCCCGTACCTCCTTTTGTGTCATGGGTTGTGGCAGATGTGCAATTAACTGAATGCGGTCTGGTGTCAGCTGTCTCCCCCATTTGGACAGCAAGTGCCCAAGGTATACCACTTGCTGGGCACAGAATTGTAGCTTCGAAGGGGACACTTTATGCCCCTTTTCGGCCAAGAAATACAAGACAGTCAGTGACGCGCGCTCGCAGTCACGTTCGGTCCGTGCAGTAATTAACAAGTCATCTACATACTGGAGCAGAGCAGTGTCAGCAGGCATGTGGATACTGTCTAGTTGTCTTTTCAGTGCTTGACTATAGATGCTAGGACTTTCCGTGAACCCTTGAGGTGCACGTGCAAATTTGAAGCTTCGGCCATTTAAAGAGAATCCGAACAAATACTGATCTCAGGATGAATGGGGACACTAAAGAAAGCGTTCTTGAGATCTATTACAGTAGAGAACGCTGCTTCTGAATCCATAGCCGTCAAAAGAGAAGATATGTCTGGCACTACCGGGTACTGAGGAACGATGCATTTATTCAATTCTCGAAGATCAATCACCAATCGGTAGACTGGTGGTGCATTTGGGTCAGTTCGTTTAAGAATTGGAATGATCGGGGAATTGCATACATTGGAGTCAGTTTCAATAACTACTCCTTGGGCAATGAGCTCGTCAATAATCTTCAGTAAGGCTGTTACAGCCTCGGGTGGCAATTTGTATTGTCGGATTCGGGGCAGTACAACTCCTTGCTTGAGAGTGACACGATACGGTGTAATGTGCATACAACCTACATCAGTTGGACCTTGTGCCCATAAATGTTTTGGTACATTTTGCAATCTCGGATCAAAATCTCGTAACACATAATGACCTTTAAAGTCACGTAGGAACAATCTTACTCCTTCCGGAGAACAACATATTACAGCACCTAGTGCTTTCAACGTTTTAATACCAAGCAGATTTTCAGGACATGCTTTCGTAAGTAACAAGTCAGTAGTACGGGACAATGGACCAACTTCAAGAGAAACTGGCTTTGACACTTCATTAACAATAGGTTTCCTGAAAAACCCAGGGAAACACTCTGTGAGCCTGAGAGGGGTGCCCCTGGAACCTCGTCATGACTAATGGTAGTTCTGCTTGCCCCTGTGTCTATCAAAAATTTTCTGTCTTTCCCTAATACCTGACTATGTACATAGGGACCATCTTGATCTACAGGAACCTCGATGAGGGGCAAGCCAACCTCCCTCTCTAGGCTGTTTCATGTGTACTGCTGATAGTCGGGGTAATCTGACTGTGCATACTGGTACATTTGCTGTGTGACATGTTGCGTGGCAGCAATAGGCTGGGGTTGGGGCACAGCTACTGTCTGTTGTGCTTGTTGTGGAGGTGGTTGCGTGTTCTGTGGAATATGCTGTGGAACGTGTTCTGGTCTAGGTGGACGCGGTCTCTCTTTCGTTTTACCTGTAGCAATATTGTGTTTCAAAACCAAACATTCATTAATGTAGTGACCTGGCTGTTTACAATAGTTGCAGTTCCCTTTAACGGGAGCTGCAGATTGACCTGGCGGTGCTGTACCCTTTTTATGACCGTCAGCTGGAACAGATTGGGCAACTAGTACCTTCATTTTCGTGTCTCTCATACGTCTCTGTTCATGATCATGTTCCTCTCTAATTCTGTTCTGGTGGTACTGTAACATTTGTAACATTTGAGAAGGGGTATTTGCTTGCCATGTGCTCTCGACTTTCAGTACTCTATTTTTAACTTGTGGTAAGGAATTCTCGACTAATTTGGTTACAAAAAGATGTGGATATGATTCGCTACTTGTTTTCAGGCCACTATTTATAATGAAACATTTCTCGAATCTAGAATAAAAATCACTAGTGTCTTCGTCTTGTTTCTGTTTGCAGGCTGAGATTGCATCCCAGTCTTCCTTTTTGATTGTCAATAACCTCGGCAAAACCTGTACTAACAATCCTGGTAATGCTTTAGCTTTTTCCCCAAGACCAGTACCTGGGACTCGTGTATTTTCTTCGCCTTCTAATTCAGCCCAATTAATCTTTTTATCTCCCACCTCCCATTCTTTCTCTTTCAGTTTTTCGTAGATACCAGCCGGCAACAATACCTTTAACATTTTCAGAATGTCGGAATATGTATAATCTCCCATTAGTAACATGTCTTTTATTTCACGGTGAAAACCTGCCGGATCTTTATCATGACAGGGCACTATTTTCTTCATTTCTAATAGTTCCATTTTGCTTAGGGGTGTGTATACGAATACTCGCTGAAGCGTACCCCCTGCGGCCTGGACGGGGTGCACTTCTCGTAAGGGATTCTGTCTATCCATATGAAACGGTTGTCTTACTGGGGGTGGGACAGAAACGAAGTGTGGAGTCAAGAAAGTTCTGTATTTGTGTCGTTGTTCTAGAACGATATTAATTAAATCGGTACCTAGGCCTCTCCATCTTTTTAGGAGTTATTCTTCCAATATATTATATAGGGGACCTGGATCAGAATGCTGACTCTCATATAGTGAAATGAGATGCTGGATCATGTACATACCAGCAAGTCGCTGTTCGTCTGGGGAAAGGGTCAAAAACGTTTGTGCTACTGAATCATCTTTGTATATGCTGTCATTTCCAGCCCATTGGACTGCTGACCGTGCTAATTCCTGATCTCGCATTGTACTAAGTTCATGGTAACCTATTCTTTCTTTCAGTATTTTATCGGTGTTTTGAAATACCTGTTCAAGAGAATATTGTTCTGG
This sequence comes from Lissotriton vulgaris, assembly GCF_964263255.1. Classification (NCBI taxonomy): domain Eukaryota; kingdom Metazoa; phylum Chordata; class Amphibia; order Caudata; family Salamandridae; genus Lissotriton; species Lissotriton vulgaris. Next base: position 70,202 of record NW_028246666.1, read on the forward strand.
TATGGGAGAAAGGAAACGTTTCTTTTTTTCTAGGCGAATGGGTCTGTCAAAAGGTCTATCAAAAGAATACTGTTTGGGAAGTTTCACTCTACCTACGTACGCCATCGTTTCTGGCGTTTCTTCTTCAGGGCTATCTACCTCCTCCTCTGAATTATCACTCTCTTTCTCGGCTCCCCTGGTTTCTTTCTCATATTCATGGATTTTTAAGATTACTTTACAAATCTTTCTGTACATGGCTTCTATGCTATTCTGTCTATCATGTTTGCCATCAGTTATGTTATTACTCCAATATACCAACATATCCATTTCTTCTTTGCTTGTCTCTGGCCGATCTCGTTCCCGTATTAAACAATTTATCAGGAACCGTAAGATCATACCTTGTGTCTCGACTTTTTGATGTGCCATGGCCTCGCGAATGCATTCTGGTTTCTCTCCTGTTCTTATAAAATGATATATTTTGTCTAGATGGTCAGCCATGTCTGGTAAAAGAACCAAATAGTTTGCAACTCGCCGTAAACGTAATGAGTATAGAACCATCCCGTCCTCGCCGGGTACTGGGTCATATCTGCAGTCTGTAACATACTCTTTAAGGGCTGCGAATGTCGCTGCCCTGGGTGTACGTTGTAAAGCTAACTCTCTACATGTTAGTCGTTTTATCTGTGGCGGGGTACGAAGATGACCCCCTACGGCGCCTCCTGAAGCGGAAGCGTAACCGTCACCTAGTTGTGATGTTGTTGCTGGTGTCATTAATTGGAAAGTAGGTGCAGGTAATGCCGAACCCTGGGCTGCCGGTATACCGAACGGATTATGTAATAATAGTAGTGACAGGAATGGTTGTGACAGGGACAGTAGTGACAGGAGGGAGAATAACAACGGGTGGGGAAGTTGAGTCTTGAGGGGGTGGAGGTGACGTGTCTTGAACAGACTGTACGGATGGAGCAGGCTGCTGTATGTTTTGAACAGGTGGGAGAGGTTGCTGTACATTATTAGCTGGAGGTACGCGAACATTGGTATATGCAGGAGCTACGTCATCTAAATAGGAAGAAAGGAAAATGTCCGCTGCGGTCTGACTGTGACGGAGTTTAGTCGGGACCAATGGTGGTGGCAAGTTACGGGGTGCTTCCGGGGTCGCCTTGGGCAGGCCCTCGGCAAGAACTGGATACAGTCCTGTAATAAGTGCATTTCTCTGTCTGTCTTGTTGTTCTATTCTGACTCGTTCTCCTTCTTCTAGTAACTCTTTTTCCCTAGCTTTTTCAGATTCTTCTCTACTTCGATCTGCTTTTCTAAGTTCTTTTTCTGTTCTTCTATGCGCTTCTTTACGCCATAATTCTATGGCATTTTTCTGGGATTGTCTGGCTTTCTTTTTCCATAACGCTTCTTCTACTCTCATGATGCAATCAGCATCCCATGTCCCTGAGACAGGCCATCTATACTTTTCTTCCAGACCCTTGGTATAGTCTGCCCATAAATCTAGGTACAGTATGGCATCTAAGCTATGCTTATTATACATAAAATGTCCAGGAGTGTCCCTAGGTGGGACAGGAACTGCTTCTTCGAGTATCCCTTTCCTGGTCCCTATCTGACGTAACTTCGAAAACAGTGGCATGGTCGGATTACTTTAAACGTGGACACAGTAAAACACAGTAATGAATAGCAAAACAGTCATTCATACCACAACCTTAAAACCACATAAAACATTGATACATAGAAAACACATAAGCACTGAGATCTCGAGTTGCAACACTAGAATACTGAATCACTGAATTACTGAATTACTAGATGCACTGCTAAAACAGTACAGACTATACAGGTCCCATAAAGAGACACGTCGGACCGTATTCACCTAAGTGATCACGTCTGGACCAGGCCTGTGTACCCAGACCTGTCTTGACCGGGAACAAATTAATGAACCCATCTGGATGCGTTCCCAACAACGGTACTCACCGGGAAGCAAGAACTGAAGGCCTCGGAAACTGGACTGGACTGGACTGCTACAACATCTGGCTGCCACTACGCCGCATGCGCTTCGGAACAGGTGGGCCTCTGAATACCTCGGACCTTGCTCTCTCGACTAGGGGCTCTGGTCGGGATCCTCCGCATTCCTCACCGCCTCGTCTGGATGCCGGACCGCAGTCTCCGTCTCCTCCGTGGGCCCGAGGGAGATAGCAGGAAAACCCGCAGGCGTGCACGGTTCCGTCGCGGCTGTAGAAGGGGTCAAAACCTGCGTAACATCGCCGGCGAGTGGGGAAGGGGGGGGGGTACCTATTCGGGCGCCAAATTATGTGGTAAATTGTATATTACCGTATAGTTTTTGCCATATAATTTCAAGTCACAAGGATAGCTCAAATGAGAGGCAGAGTCCGTGGTATCTGAGTCATACGGGCTTTAATATAATGCTTCGAAGCATGGGACATCGGGTTCCTTCACCACTCAGGTTCAGGAAGGGACATTCAACATTTTATTAGCATCACACATTATATATAGTAAAACAGTATACATGGAAGTGAATACAGTAGGCGTAACAGGTGAAAAGAGAGGTGATAAGAACACATGTGCGTAACAGGAGGCGTGTAAGAAGGCGTACACATGGGCGTGCACTGGACATGTCAGAGAATCGTCACATAAAACGTCACAAGTGGGTGGATGCATAGAGAAAAGTTTGCAGAATCAGCAGAAACATATGACCTATATGCGTGCGCAGCTGAGCATGACGTATAACCGGGGAGAGCTGGGGCTTTGACTTTTGCACGAGTAGAGGAGACTAATGTCTGGGGTGTCAAAACGACCTGTACCTATAGCATATCTGATATTGTATATTTTGAGGATGTAGTGTCTGGAGTAAAAGGTCTCTCGGGCAGGGGCCGTTCAACACTGAATGCTAGTGCGTGCATACGGATCTTCATGTAGAGTGCGGGGGCCATGGGCCTACCATGGTAACGGGAGCAGTAAATTACTTGCATGCAGACAGGAAGGCAGGGAGGCAGGGCCCTTTGCTCTGCAGCCGGGAATATGTTTACCTATTTCACTAGACTGGAATGTGTTTTCGAGGAGGCTGAGCAGATAACTTGTAGGTAAAACATCATCTTGGCAAGCGAACCAGGCCGAGCCGGGCACCGCTCGTCTGAGGCAGGAAGTAAGGCAGAGGTCAGGGATGCATACCTAAATGGCAGCTTTCAGAGGGAGAAAAGAACTCGGAGCCTCGTTTAAGGGCCTAACTCGACTGGACCAGAAAACGTGGAGGAAAAACGTGTGCGAGATTCAAAAGTGTACCATGTAAAGACGTTGGCACCATAGGCCTAGAAGCCTATTTAATGGGATATGTATGCATGGCTGGATAGCTGACATGTTAACGTTGGACGCAAATGTATTTGCGTCTGTCTAGTATGAACAGAAAAGAAGTTACACGACATACAAGGAACATGGGTGCATGGATAGGGTGCGAGTGGGGGACACATTGGTTACCTGGAAATTTCTATTACCTCAGGGAGAAAGAAACACTGGGAGACATTGAAAGAGGAAGACCCTTACAGACATGAATACTGCAATACACAGCCACTGGGCGACACCTACACTAGGTTTCCTGGATAGACACAAACCAGGGAAAATGGGAGACACATGCACTAGAAGACACAGACACTGGGAGACTGGAAAACACAGACACTGGGAGACTCGAAGAGACACTTTGCTTTACCAACTACAGTTTGTATAGATTCTGTAAGTATGTGCTTTCTGATATCGTTTTTTTTTATTCTACATTCTGTGCTAATTATGGTGTTGATTGCACTTACTTGTAATACGTAGGCCTTCAATCTTGTAATTAGCATTGCTTACAATATAAATAATAACTTCAAACTGAAAACACCTACATCAATGTTCTGAAACATCCAAGCAGTTTTTATCCACAGCCTCTTGCTTGCCTGTTTTTGTCCTGCTTGCTCATAAAGACAAGATGGGAGGAATTGAAATTGCCTCAGTTGACGTTATTATCATGCACAACGCTTGACAGTCACAAGTGTGTGGCATGCAGATAATTTGTGTTTATTTCTCTTGGAGTTGGTAGGATACTGTTTTATAGCTTGTGTACTCATGTATAATGTCAGTCGAGTCTGTGTAATTGCAGGCTTAGGTTAGACTTTCAAAGTTTCAAGATTTGTCCATCAATATACATTCTAACTCAGACCCTTCATGGTTGTACTTTAGCAATAGGCAGTTCCAGTGACAATAGAATCTCCCCTTGGCATTACTCTGATTGCTGCCTCAGTTAAATAGTCTACTCTTGGCAAAGTTGCAAATGGGGTATTTTATATGTTGAGTGTTTCCCACTTTATTATTAGAACTTTGATCAAGACAATATAGAAGCATTTCATTAAATGTTGGAGGTTTCAAATCAAAATAGATCAGATCTTTGGGCTGGGGTGCAAAGTGGTAGGTGGTGGGCCAGGCCACCAGGGGGGCCCCCTCTATGTACTTCGCAGGGGGGCCCCCTCAAGTTTTGTTACGCCACTGATGCTTGACATGTGAATCCTAAACCTTGTAGTCCCCTTTGTCTTTTGTAACATTTTCCATATACCGATTTACAAACGTTTGATTCTGTGTGTGTGTGTGCGTGTGTGCGTGTGTGTGTGTGTGTGTGTGTCTGGGTGTGTGTGTGTGTCTGTGTGTGTGTGTACATGTGAGAGAGAGAGCGGGTTGGCTGAAACCAGTGAGAGGCACTTATTGGTGTTCTAAAGCTGTGCTAGTTAACAGCTGTTAAAATGAAGCAATTTAATTAAAAGGTAGGAGGCTGGTTTTAGGAATTACATTTTATTTATTTTTTTAGGGCTTCTTCTGTGTTCATATCTTGATAAAAGTTGTCATTCTGCGCAACACCATTGATGTAAAATTGTAGTCCTGTTTTTATAAAATGTCCCTATTTTTGTCTCTCAAGATCTTGTCACCCTATGAAGAGCCCCAACAAAGATTGTCATATGATGGTGCATTGTAAGGTCATCCTTTACTATGCTTGAAAAGATAATAAAATTGAATATATAATGAAAAATTGTGATAAAATGCACAATTTTTCCCCACATTTTTCAGAGGCGAGAACCCCATCCCCTTTGTAACAGGCAGGCTCGCTCGCTATGCACCGTTCTCAGGCTGGTCTGATGAAATTTGCCAGACCTGCTTGGGGTTCCTAGTCCGGCCTAGGCTGCAATATGGATATGTTTTGACCTGCATTTAGCACCCTGATGCTCCAGGGAGATGAAAGATGCGCTTTATAGACAATCCAGAAATAACCCCAAACCTGACAAATGAATCTTTAATGTGGGCTTTTACGAAAAGGAAGATGTGTGGAGGGCTGACGATGTCTGCTGCAGATGTCACAGCTCTCCAGAGCACACTAATGTAATCATTGTGTGACTGCCATTGCTTGAGCCACTTTACATTAATGTCCTCCTTTTATCCACAAAATCACACCCTGTCTACCTTTCACCTTCTTCCCTAAGTACAGCAAACCCACTGAAAGACCCTAGCTCTCTTGACATACTTTGAGAAGTCTTCAGGCATTGAAGCCCACTGCGTTGTGTAACACCGAACACTGTGAGAAAAGTTTTTTTAGGAACTTGTATTTAAGTTCCAGAATGCGTCTTGCCGTATTTTGCAAGAAGCAAGTATGTATCTTGAACACATCTATAACTTAACATTTTAGCACCAAGCTGTCTTGTCAGAAATAAAATACACATGTATATAATATGTGGGATATTTGCTCCATGCCATTGGTACGTTAATTCCAGTGCATGAGGTTTACAGGAATGTCTGTCGGAAAGAAGTCCAGAACTTTCATGACAGGCGCCGGGAATTTATAATAAAAATATCAGGGGCTACACTACTATTTCTATGGTTAGGCTTGACAGCGCAGCCGTCGCCAGACAATTATGTGAACATCACCACTTCATTTAAAAAAAAAAAAAACATCCACAGTGTGATGAGTGTCTCCATGTGCTGAGCCAGGTCTCTGCAGTCTAATCCAAGTGCACCCATCCGACCCTCCTCACCTCCGCGGTCACACACAAATACTTGAGTGCGGCCTTCCTTCCACACCCCGGCATGGGCGCGGGCCCGAGAGGGTGCTTGGCTGCGCTTCTCTCGTCATAGTCGGGGATCAGAGGCGGTGCATAGCACATCAAAATTTGCTGCATTCGGGTGCAGCTCGGCCCCCATTGTAGGATGCCGCTCCAATCACATTTACGCGCTCTCCATGTCGCTTTGCTTCGGCTAGGACACAGGAGCTCATGGGCGGATAGCCTCGTTGCCCCATGGTGAGCCACACCCCGTATTATCAACTTTTTAATCACCTTTAAATCCTCTAAAAATTGAACAATAATCATCAAACGCCAAAAGTTCTGGCTTGTTTTAGATGTATGGGTTATATGCGATGTGCTATATTTGGAAACACAAGCCTACAACATAAATGCAGGCAGATTAATGCATAAAGCACTACCCAGATGCCTACACACCCCCAGCCACACAACATACACACGTCCACAGGCAAGCACATATAGATGTTGGTTGGAAGCATGGAACAGTTGATAGACCTGTGGTGTATTTTCAAGGATACATTGATTGTTTAATTGCTGCAGTGAATATGGGTGGATAGAGGAAAAGATGCAAAAGCTTGAATTAATACAATCATGGTAGCGAACTGATGGATGAATGCTTGGCTGATGATGGATGCGTGGATGTGGCTGAATGAATGAGGGTAAGCAAGTACGAGTAGGGTTTAATAGGGATCCAAGTGCGTATAAGTAGGAGTACGTAGTAGAAGTAAGTAGGTAGGAGTTTGAATAAGTAGGGGTATTAGCAAGTAAAAACAGGAGTAGGAGTAGGGAGCCATTACAGTCAGAGCAGGCATTAGTAAGAGTAGGAGTGATTGTAGGACTAACAGTAAGTGCTGGAGTAGGAAAAAAGTAGGATTAAATAAAAGAAAGTAGGTATAGGAGTAAGTACGAGCAATTAAAAGTAGGAGTACCTACATATAATTAGAAGTTGTAGTAAAAGTCGATGTAAGAGACAGAGGGAGTAAGTAGGAGTATACGTAGCAGTATACGTATAAGGAACTATAAAGAGAAGCAAGGGCAGGAACAGAAGTATGAGAGGTTTTCAACTGAACACCTTAACCATTCTTCTAAACTTGAGGGGAGGGCCTTTCCTCGATGCAGTGGTACTACAGGAATGTCATAGCACAGTACAGTACCTCAGTTATTTTATTAAATCAACAATATTGATTTTTTTTCAAACAGCAGTCACTCGGTGGATCCCCCTATTATCCCCAAAATCATCACTCTTCAGTGATCTAACTTGACAACTGATTAAATGTATTGTCTTTATACTTCTTAGTTAGACCTTCATTTGCTAGCCACCAATGTTTATTCTTGTGTTCTCAAATATCAATATTTAGGTGCGTAAACTACACATCTTGATACTGAACATTGGAGCGCATGCGCACCTGGATGGCAGAAGTGTGGTTGATTTGGGCCCTCATTGACACTTCAGGTTGCTTCAATGTCCTTGTGACGTTTTAGCAAATACAAACATTCTTCATGGTTCTGCTTTGAGTAACTGAATATTCTCTTGGATTGTTTTTCTTCCTAGAGGACAACCTGAATTGAAGAGATGGTAAAGGACAATTACACTACCGTTGACAGCTTTGTTATCCTGGGTCTTACCCAATTTCCGGAGTTTCAGATCCCCTTATTTGTGTTATTTCTTCTAATCTATTTAATGGTTCTAATGGGAAATTCTATCATCATCTTCCTGGTGTGTGTTGAACCTCACCTACACAGCCCGATGTACTTCTTTCTCGTCAATTTATCGCTCTTGGAAATATGTTGCGTTTCTGTCACTCTCCCTAAAATGCAGGCAATGCTCATGACTCAACGCAAAGACATCCCCTTCGCAGCATGCATCCTTCAGCTGTATTTGTTCCTGTGCTTCACCAACGTTGAAATGTACCTCCTATCGGCAATGGCCTGTGACCGGTATGTGGCAATCTGCAACCCTTTACGGTACTCCCTTGTCATGAGCAGGTCCATCTGCCTGCTGCTAGCTGCAACTTGCTGGCTGCTCGGTTTTTTGTCTCCGCTGGCACATACCATCCTAATATCTATGGCCTATTTTTGTGGGTCAAGAGAAATTAACCATTTTTTCTGTGACATTACGGCGCTGATGGCATTGTCCTGCTCAGACACTGCCCTCATTGAAATATTTTCGTACATAGAAGGTGTGATCTTTGGAATAAGCCCCTTCGCAGCAATAATCACATCGTATGTCTATATCGTGATCACCATTCTTAGAATCCCTTCTTCAGAGGGGAAGCGGAAGGCGTTCTCCACCTGCTCGTCCCACCTCATGGTGGTCATACTGTTTTACGGATCCTGCATAGGGGTTTACATGCGGCCAACCTCGTCCTTCTCCATGGACGAAAACAAAGTGGCCACTGTGGTCTACATTACAGTTGTACCGATGCTCAACCCTCTAATCTATAGCCTCCGAAACAAAGAGGTCAAACACGCCTTGCGTAACATTTTGAGGATATCATAAGACTAGGAAGGCTATTGCTGATGTAAAGCTAAATACGGCCATGGCGCTATACCAATTCACTGGAAGAATGTGTATATCAGAAGTGATGGTTAGAAGGGTTTTCCATATTCATAAATTCAAAAATATATACTAATATGCCTGAGACACAACAAATTATTGAGGAGTAAGACATACACATGAGAATTGAAACAGGGATCATCAAACACGTGTTTATTACCCACAGCAACAGAATACAAATCTTTTTACCCCAGATCCACCATTTGAGTTCTAAACCTCAGTTGACTTCTGAACCTGATTCTGTATCACGTCCATGCCATTTCAACAAATACTATTGCATAGTAGACACTGCTAATGCCACAGTCTCACCCATCATTAACACCACCCCTAAAAACACCACCAAAGAAAGACTTAGATGACCATTCTACAGCCTCTTGTCCAGATACATCATATTCCAAATATCCGTAATTATTGTACAGATGAATAGCCCTCCCTTAACACATCTCACAACCCAGTAATTCAATGAGGGAATGGTTCAGTGTCCATCAGGCACTCTGGAACTGTATTGTAACATTTATATAGTGCATTCTACCCCTATGTAGGGTGTAGAATTGATTGTCTACATGGGTAGCATGCTACACCATGTCAGGTATTTTGTTTTGAGCCTATGTGAGAATTGTTTCCATGTCTTGCGTGATGCCCTCCAAGGTGTGGTTAGCGTGTTATGGAATACAACACTTAGCAGCGTGATGAATGATGAAGTGTGAGAGACAGGCATGTAGTTTATGCTTTTAAGTGAGTTGGCAGGTTTGAACAGCTCAACAATTCCTTTTATGGTATTTCTTATGATCATATTCAACTTAACTGTCTACTGCACTGAATTGCTGATTCTGAGATGTAGGAAAGTGCCCTTTTTGGCATGGTCACCCCCCACCTTTTGCCTGGTATTTGATGTGATTTCAACTGGAAATGCACTGGGTTCCTGCTATCCAGGTACCCAGTGCCAGATCTCATTCCCAAAAGTGTGTGAGTGTTCCCCCAATTGGCAATACCTGTAGTACCCTCTGAAACCGCCTAGTAAATGGTACCACTAGTACCCAGAGCCTGAGGTACTAAAGAGGGTCTCCTTGGGCTGCAGCACAAATTGTGCTACCCTATGGGATCCCTCATCAAGCGCATGCAAGCTGCTGATGCAGGTTGCGTGTGTTGGTGCAGACAAAAGTGAAAACATGACATGGAACTCAGCCTGTGTGCTGTACCTGCCAACACTGCATGCAGTTTCAGTTTATGTCTTTATTTCGATTAACAAAAAATCATAAAAGACAACATGCATCAATAAAACATATGGCCTAGCACCGTACCAAAATAACCACTGTAACCAATAAACAGTAAAACAGTTAAAATTACCTAACAAATAAAATAGATAAGAGATACACACAGTGCGATATTACCTCAGATTGTCTGTAAAACGAATCATACTTCATATAAATAACTAAAATCACAAATTTTAGAACCGGCATAAAAGACAAAGGAATTTGGGCATGATACATGTGAATTACTGTAGACTATGGCAAATTGGTGGAAGTAACTCCTACAGGGGGGGGGCAGAGACTATATATTAAGTATGAGGTTGTGTTAGCAAGCCCACAACTTTTTCGCTTGAATGACCCACAACCAACTCAAAAATTTAGCCACTGCTGTGACAATAGGGTCATCAGTGTTGGTTTTCAAAATCCCAAGAGCCTCCCTAGCTAAACTGATGCCCATGTTCTTACAAATAGGTTTTAGCCATTTGTGCCTAGGTGACCTATAGGAAGGGCATACAAAGAAAATGTGACCTGGTGACTGAGTATCGGCTGGACAAAAAGGACATTTGTCATCTATAGGGGGGTGTCAGCTTTTGGTAAACACTTTCGTAGGAAGAGAACCCACCCTGAACTGATGATACAACTTTCTGTCAGTAGGTCTTGTAATGATGTCCCAGTATGGTTCTAGTTTTGGCTCGTGTTTGTGATCAATAAAAACACATGTCAAGGTGCTGCAATGGTGTTGTGTAAATTGATGCAATCTAACCATACTCCAATAGGTTGCTTTCAAGTACTGTGGGTACAGGGATATTTGGCTAATGGAATGGTGACAGTGTCCCTTGGTGCCGACTCAGTTGTTATTATTGACCCAGTGCCACAAGCGGTCTCTAGGTAAGCAGTGCAACAAACAGCAGAGCCATAGTCAGAGACATCCCAAGTACAAGGGGGCCCTGTGTTAGCATGGAGGTTAAGGCTTCAAAGCGATTATTAGTGAGAATCAGGAAAGTGGGGATCTGGCGGGTAGCATGGCCACACAAGTTAGGTTCTCCCCTCCACTCACTACGTCTATTGATCACTTCTGTTTTATAGAAGAATCCCAAAGGGACACAATTAATGTCAGCCTCCTTGATGGAACAGATGCCCGCCCTCTCCAATATGTGCGGTACCAGTCTTGGAGATCTAAAACTAAGGACCACACAATCGCCTGGGAGAGACTTGTGGGATTTTCCCACCCATCGGATTCGGCGGACTATCTTAAACTCATGGAATAAGGGTTCCCTAATACCTGACCTACCACTCAACAAATGTAATGACTTGTTTCTTAACGTTGACCAGTGCTCCTGCGCACCAGGGGCGAGCACTGGGGCGCTAGCAGAACAACTGTATAAGGAGTAGCTTCTGGGGATAGGTTAAGAAAAGGCTGGGTGCTCAAAAGGTTGGGAGAATGGGTCGGAAGGGCCCGGTGACTACTCGCTCTCTCGACCTGCTTCATAGGGGGGAATGTAGAATTTGTGGTTTGAGACGGATTGTCAGGGTGTACAACCCCTGTATCAGGACCAATCGTAGATATATAGCAACTTGGATTGCTAACCGGTCCCCTAACGACTTCCACTGGCCTTTCACTCAGATGTGTCATGCCCCCTCCCACCATTGTCCCATTAGAGCTGTTAGGGTGGAATTTAGAGATACCCAACTCTATTTTATCTAGTCTTTCTTCGATCAGGGACAACTTCTTTAATATGGGTTGATCAGAATCGATAATTTGAATTCAATCCTGGTGCAAAGGTCTAGCTCAGTATTCAAATGGGAGGAGACACAAGTGTCCGCTAAGCATGGCTGACTAGCTGCAGCTTTGCTAGCCATCGGTCTTCTGGTGCTAGCTGCAGACTCCCCTTTGCGTTTCCCAGATCTTAGGGGCATATGATTTGTTTTTGGTGGTCCTCGGGCCTTCCTCTTTTTGGACGGAGGTTCAACAATAATAGCATGGCTAGGCTTTTGACCATTCGGGATAACCAGGGTAGTATTGGGGGAGTTTTCCAAATTTCCTACATTGGGGGAGGAGGGGGTCGAAGGACTACTTTAGGGAGGAGAGAGCAGACCATTATGCTAGACAGAGGCCTCAATGGTAACTGGCTCATTGCGGGGATGGAGTGGGGGAGATTCCAAGGGTGCTACTGTAAGCTACTGGTTCTAATGTCAGCCTGCGTTCTGTGAGCTCAATTTCGTGCATTAACACTGATTCTGCCCTAATTAGGAAGCAACGAGTGTCCCCACAACACCCGCCACGCCACTGCCGCTGGTTTGCTCATTATGTCCGTAAACCACAACTACGCTTACCCTGGTCCCTACTACAACCCACAAAATCCGACAGGTAAGATGTCAGGGGGCTGACCCAGCCCGACCTCTTCCAGCCCCTGACGAGCAGCCTGTGCCGCGGGTGGAGAGGCAGTGCTCGAGGCGCAGCGGCCACGCCACCCTTCACACTTGGCAGCTGGACCAGGGAAGATACACTCTCGGAGGTAGAGACCTCTCCCAGAGTGGAGGTAGAGTCCTCTCCCAGAGTGTTGGCACCTGCAGTTGGAGAAAGACAGAGGCTGCGTGGACCCTGGGACCCCGTCCCACCAGGGCAGATTCAACGCTGAGAAGAGGAATGAAGAGGAATACAAACCGGGCAGTAAGCAACATAAAGACAGGTAACAGAAAAACCCCTCTGGGGAGCTCCTCTGCTATCCAAAAGCGGTTTGCTGTGGCTCAAGGTGAAATACAAAATTTCAAAGACTCTTATCACACTCTGTGTAGCTGGAAAGAAAACGAAAAACAGTATTCCTGGCCGTATCAGCTCCTCTGCTCCTGACCGGGCTGTGGGAGTCTCGCTGTGGAAATGGGAGTCAGCCTGGTGAAGGGGAAGACGAAAGACTGCAGCACAACTTCAGAAACTCAGGAAAGCCACGGGCAGGCAAGGAAGGAAGCCCTTGAAGCACAGCCTCAGCTGCACATGGCTGCACCCCACCCAACCTACAGCACAGATTGCTTGCTCTCTGCTTGCTGGGTGGGGTTGGCTGGCTGGCTGGCAAGAGCAGACAGAAACCGTAACCGAGGTTGGCCTTACGGGCTTTTGCGGGGAGCAGGAAATCGGGGATGAACCTGCCTGGCTGTGGTGTTCTTAGCGGTGTTCTTCACAGCGGCGGTCCTTCCGTTCTCCGTCCAGCTATGGCGTTTTCGGCCCGCTCCTCACTCCTCACTGCACTCACACCCGGCACTTGGAAAAACAGAAAATGTGGTCTGGAATAAGTAAGTCACCCCGGTGGCAGGCCTTACAGCCCTGAGGCAGAGTGCACTATGCTACATATGAGGGCATGTATGCCCCTGTGCTGGTCAGTGTTATTGCTGCCTGTATCAGTGAATGGGGAAGCCATTTTAAAAGAATGTGCAGGTCACTGGTGAAAATGAGCTCCCCAGCTACATGATAGCTTCACTGAAAATAGAGATGTTTGGTATCAAACATCTAATTTTTTTTTGTCAAATCTATTTTATTAGCATTTTATGTTTTTCAAAGTACAGTGCAAGATTCAGTCAGCATAACATGACAATACAGGCGCGCCAGCGCAGCATTGATATATCTCGGATCAGTGTGGTATATAATCATGTCTCCACGCTCACATTAACACATACGGGTAGTGCGTGCACTTTGGCCTAGCATATACATGCAGGGTAGAGTCCCGGAGTCTCTTGGATCGTTGTATGGCTGCCTGCCAGTCTAATCATGCACAATAACATATTTACGGGGTGAATCCCACTACTGTGTATTTACGCATATAGATGACATTAATCTAACAGTTAATGCAAACATTTAAACTATAGCGGCAAAAACACATTTGTATCAAACATCTCATAATAATAAATCCCCACTGATGCCAGTAGTGGACATATTAATAAATGCACACAGTGGAACATTAGAGGTGCCCCTTAAAACCTAGATTCTACTAATGTGCTGACTGTTTTTAACCTGCCTGCCACTAGAGATGAGTTTCTGGCCCCCAAGAGTGAGGGCCTTTGCTCTCAGGGGTCATAAAGCCAGCCTGCTTGGGCAGAGGGTATGGTACCCCTCCTCCCACAGGATGAAATGGAGATTAGCATTCCAAGGCAGGGGAGCTGCACAGGGCCTACCGCCTTTGTTATGCGAATCTGGTTTGCCTCACAGGAGAAGAAGCAGACCACCTTTGTCCAGAGCCATTTGGCTCCTGGATAGGTGGGAACATTATCTAGTCAGACAGGCGAGCCCACCATCAGGCTAGTGCCACCTATAAGGTGGGCTACTTGAGGTGGAGGCGACTTTTAAAAGTGAGCCATCTTGGTGATAGCAAAATCAGGAATTCTGGGACAGGGTTATGACCAGCTCCCCTAGGAAGGGGTCATATAAGGGGCATAGGGACAGATTTATCAAAGGGTTTTACCCATTTTGTGTCTATGGGAAAGTGTGTTCATACATATGACCCATAGCGACCCCAAGGGTACATGGTCTATTGGCTATCACCCTACACTCCCCTAATGCCCCGTAATTCAGTATTGAGGGGAGCTCTTGGCACCAGAGAATCAGATCCTGCTGACCAAAAGAAGAAGAATGGGCAAAAAACCATGAAACCAAGACATGCAGAAGAAGCAACTGACTTGGCACCAGCTCTGCAGGACTGTTCACCTATTCCTGACAATTGCGCCAAAGTCATATCACCCTGCAAGCTGCAGATCCTCCAAAGATTGGGAGGACTGCCAGCACTTCTCCCCAAGGCACAGGAACCCCTGTGGAGAAGTGAAGCTCTTCCCCTGCCTCTTGCAGGTACCCAGGACAGAGCTGTATGACTTGAAGACCGCAAAAAAACGACACTGGAAAGTCCCACTGCAACTTAATCTTATACGCTGTTTGGTGGCTTAACTAGGTGGAGAACAAATAGCAGCTTCAGACTGTGCAGATGATCTCATTTGAGATGTGCAGACTCTGATCAGCCTGCCAGACTTTTTACATCAAACATTTGTTTTTTCAATGGTAAAATCTCAGAAGTAAGTAAATAATATGAGCACTTGGTGTTATCCTAAAAACCTCTCAGAGATGAAATGCACAGATAGGAATTGTTACCTTAAAAAGCATGGGAGTTTTTGCTAGAATATGCCACGTACAGAAGTGTAACGAGGGGCTCCCTCTGCCCCCTCGTTCTGAGCGTACCAGTACCCGTGTTCGGGATGTGTCCCATGACCCCTCCCTCTTGTCTCCACAGACTCCTGACCCACAGCGAGAATGGTGGCGGCACTACTCGCCCTGGTCAGTTACCGAGGAGGATGGGGGGTGTGGCTCCTTTAACTGGTCTGGCATCGGAGAAGGGGCGGAGACGGATTTCCTGTCAAAAACAGAGCCGCAGCAGGAAGGGGTGTGCTTGTTCGCCGGAGGCGTGTACAGTGGCGAGGAGGAGACCGGCGTCCTACCGAAGGAAGCAGCACCGCATCTGAAGACGACCGAAGAACCATCTACCGGAACAGAGGGAGATGAGACCAGTACGGAGGAAGAGCAGGAGAGTAAGCCAGGAGGCCACCGACAACACGCACCGCCCAGCCGCACGCTAGGAGGAAGCGTGTGGCTCCGCGAGGTACATGCTCATGTTGCGGGTTGGGTGGGATGGAAGGGAGGTCCGGTCCGAGACGTGACCGCTTCCCTTGGTGTTTCTCTGGTGTCCCCGTCCCTGCACCGCCTTACTCATTAACTCGAGACGTCGCCTAAATCACATTTGGTGTGTCCCTCACTCCCTTCCCTCATAGAAACATAAGCGAGCCTCTAGTCTGATACCTGTTTTCCGTTCTCTTCCTTCCTGCGAGTGTGTGCTGGAATCACGGAGCCCACGGAGGCGAGATTCCAAAGAAGGCCCACCAGAGCGACCCAGAAAGAGGACGTTTCACGGAGGAGGAGTCGGCGTACAGACAGGAGCCGTTCCCACGAAGAGTCTCATCACGTCCCACTTGCACTGACTTTTTGCTTTAAAAAATAAACCAACCTTTGACTAAGACTCGTCTCCTGCCCATTCCTACAGCTACCGTTACAAGAAGTTATGGAACAGTGTCTTTGGTTGCCATCATAAAAGTATTTTCTGCCAAAATCCTGGTGGTAAGGGGCAGTGAAAAGTAGGCATTCACTACCCACTCTAAATTGGGTTGGCGATTAAATTGCCAAACTGTTGTAAAGATCCCAAAGCCAGACTCTATTTTGAGAATTTAAATTAGCCTATGTGCCTTTGGCCCATATTCTCCATGGCATTACTTTTGGCAGAACTCGTGAAACTGTCCATTCATCCAAACAATGACCTTGCTAGCACCTAAAGTGAAACAAGCCTAATACAAGTTCTCTGATATCTACATTTTTAAGTTCCGACAATGAATGTGCAATATACCATGACAAAAAATATGTCGATTCAGACTACATGTTTGTCTGAATTGGCATATTTTGTCATGTTGGTTCACACCAGTTATGTCTGGTTATCCGCTAATGTAGAGTAAAAGACAGCTGCCACCCCATATAAACCCCATTAATTGACCACGAAATCAGAGAGGTCTTCACCCCAAGTTCACGCAAGAGGTCCTGCCAGACTGCCACAGCATCCATTCCTATGCTGAGAGCCGATACAGAGAGGAGCTGAGCCCAGCTGATGTGTGTTCTCCTTCCGAGGGAACACTCTCTCCTGGATAAAGTCTGATAACCACAGCTTCTCCCTGTTAACAAGTATGAGTTGCGCTGAATCCCTAGAAACTCTAGAGGCAAGTTAGCTACTCAATGCTCTCATAGTGAAGCACTTTTAAGTAATTTCTAGGGTAGTAAGCTGCTAGGAACTTTCCCATTATGTTCAAAATGTTCATATTATTCCCACTGTTAATGGCAGGCTTTGTTGCTGTTCAATTTTCTGTTTAGTTATTACTCATGTACTAAGGAACAGGAAGAGGCTGTTGAAATAAACACTTTTAAATATATGTTGTGTATTCTCTTAGTACAGTATGTGTGTATGCTATTCTTAAGAGCCAAATTAGGTTGGAATTACCACTGCGTCCATGACTCCATTACAGGACTTTTAGTAACTGGGAAAGCATGGACACCAGACTGGCAAATATGTAAAGCAGGGTTGTGTGGGGCTACATGAATCCGGACTTTCAAGCTCGGGCACTAGAGCACTGAACTACATC
Organism: Lissotriton vulgaris; assembly: GCF_964263255.1. NCBI lineage: Eukaryota > Metazoa > Chordata > Amphibia > Caudata > Salamandridae > Lissotriton > Lissotriton vulgaris. Next base: position 87,301 of record NW_028246666.1, read on the forward strand.
CAGGCAAAAGGGAAGTGGGAAAAGCAAACCCTGTAGAACTAGGACAATTTACGCAAACAAAATCTCCAGTGGCCCTTTCTCCATCAGACCCTTTGTGGAGTATGTCAGTGACTGAAACCGAGTAGCCTCCTTTTGAGACATACTAAAGGCCCACTCTTCTGTAGATCAGGTGGGTGGGCCTTCAGTTTGGCGGAAAGGGTACTTTGACAAACTCCAAATCAGCCCCTTAGTATTTAGCTACAGAAGTGTCCTGCTAGCTGATGTTGACTTTGCGGCCTGTTTATTTGAAAAATAGTTTTAACCATATTACTGTGCACATGGCAAGGAGGGATACTGTGTCCAATGAGAAAATATTATAACATCTGTGAAATGGTTGTTAAATTTCTGGAATTGTTCTTAGTAACTGTTATGAAAATGAATACAGGATCTTGTTACTTTATACACAGAAGCAATATTGTGTAGTGACAAATTCCTATTTTATTTTATGTATGTTTACAGCTGCATGTTTTAACCGCTTCCGCGCTACCGCGTTTTCACGCTGTGCGCTGGATTTTCAATAATCGCGGGTTACGTGACAAAGCCAGCTCGTCATGCGCGTAGCGCAGGTAACGCCCATGACGAGCTGGCTTTGCCATCCGCGCGGAAGTGGTTAAATGGGGCATATATTTGTATTTTCATTTTTATCCTGCCTCGCAAACTGGCTTCTCTTGTTGGTAAACCCAGCCTACTCCATGGCTCCATTGTGACATTGTTGGGGGTTGGAAGCATTCCAGAGAGCCACAATGTCATGTTTGGCCACCATCAGTGCCATCCCTAGTAGTGTTTGGTGTGCACGTGTCCCCCCAGCATCCTCAAGTACTCTCAGTAGGATCATAACGGGGAAAATTCTATCTCAAGGTTTAAAACATCAGAGAGTTCGGATATCATCAATTCCCAATATTGTGTCAGTCTAGGACAGGACCATGTTGTAGGGAAGTGCCCCTTTTGACAGGTCCCCAGTACCAGTATTCTTTTCCCAAACTGTACCATTATTCCACAATTGGTACCCCTTTATGACCCCTGTAAGTCCCTAGTAAGTGGTACCTCTGGTACTTATGGCCTTAGAAATTGAGTGTCCATAAGGGCTGCAGCACAAAGTGCGCCACCCTAAGGGACCCCTCATCAAGCTCATGGAAACTGTCATTGCAGCCCGCCCCTGAATTAGAAGCCATACTCAAGCTAATCGGAGCCACCAGGGTATGGCAGGATTTAGATATGGCGAGATTGCACCTTAAGCAACTGGACCCAGGCAGGGCCGAGTATGCAATTACCTATTTTCATCATAAATTTACATATGGATAATTGTTGTAGCTGGATGCCGGCCCATCGCCTTTGGGTGAAAACACAAAGGTACAATGTCAAAGTACCACATAATGAGAAGGGTACAGAGAACCGAGGGGACAAGCAAATAGAGGGGGGATTTCATGAATATTATAGAGTATTATATATGGCCCACAACTGGCATCATGACGGTAACCCGCCATACTTAAACCCCCCCTCACCTGAACACAGTCTGGCAACCTAGAGAAGCCCATTAAGATTGAGGAGGTGATCTCTGCCATCCCTAATCCTAACAAAGACAAGACACTATGCGGCTCCTAAAGTCAAATCTCCTCTATTAACATGGATGCCAAATCGTTTACGAATGTCCTTGCACATCGCCTTAATCCTCTGATGCCTGGCTTGGTCGACCCCTACTAAGACAAGATCATCCCCAGTCGCTAATGTGGGGACAATACTAAGTGCATCCTGCATCTCACTGAGAAGATTTCTCAATCCCAGAAGGAGACTCCACTCCTTTCATTCAATGCCGAAAAGGCATTTGATAGAGTACATTGGCCCTATCTATTTGCAACTTTAAAAACATTTTGGCTTTAGAGATAGATTTCATAATTGGGTCTAGAGCATCTATAGCTCCCCATGGGCCATGGCTAGAGTCACTGGCATGTCATCCCAACCCGACCCCATCCAGAAGGGCACGCGGCAGGAGTGCCCACTCTCTCCTCTGCTCTTTGTCTTATTCATGGAGCCATTAGCTCAGCCAGTGACAGCAGTCCCCACCATTGTGGAAGCACCCAGCATTCCATTAACCTGTACGTGGACAACGTTATTGTTGCCCTCACTGACCTGCTATCATCCCTACCTGCCTTGGTAGCGGAGCTTCACTCCTTTTGGGGATGTCTGTGGATTCAAAGGAAACCTTGAAAAATCCTAGATATTGAACCTATATCTCTCTCTGCAGCATGAAGCATATCTCCCCACTGAGTTCCCCATTGCCCAGGCAGAGTCTTTACCATACCTAGGGATCCACTTGACCTGAACAGTAACTAAAACAGTAGCACACAATTATAATGTTCTCACCTCACAAGTAAAAACAGACCCTATTAACTGGCCAAAACTCCACCTTACCTGGTTGGGTAGGATAGTGGCTGTTAAAAAGACAGTTCCCCAAAATATCCTATATGTCTTTCAATCCCTGTCCCTGACACCTCCAAAACATATCCTATAGACTTTGCAGTTGGGGATTAATAATTTTATCTGCGATGGAAAAAGGCAGTGGCTTCATTGGCAGGTGTTGTACCATACGACTTTGAAAGGTGGCTTGGCTCTACCCATGATTTCTAAGTACTCCTAAGCTTTGCTTCTTGGCGGAATGGGGTAGATCCAACTCCAAGAAACGCTTGTGCCTTATGGACAGGTACCTGTATATGGAAGGAGCCATGGCTACCTGTAGACACAGGACATGAGGTCTTCATTCATCACAGGTGATCGGGTCTAACTTTAGGTTGTGGGGCAAAGTCGTACTCCAGGACGGAATTACCTACTTCCCCTCTCTAAGAGTAGTTAATCTCAACTTTTTGCCAGGCATGCAGGAAAAGTGTTTTCGAAGATGGCATGAGAGAGGCTACAAGTGAATAGGTTGCGGTTTGGCACTCATAGGATAATCCCATTTGACTGCATGAAGGCAGATTACAGCTTGAAAGAAGCAGAGCGCATCCAGTACTTACAAATTCAACACTGGGTGATGCACCCTTGGGTCGAGCCGTATGCTGAGTGCATGCCCTTTGAGAAATGGGGTTTCCTTAAGAGAGATGACAGGCATCTTATAATAGAGATCTATGTGCTCCGGGGACAGGTACCAAAGCAAGACGAAACAGCAGGACAGAGGAGGTGGAGACAAAGCTAGGCTGAGCACTCATAACCAAAGACTGGGAAGATATCTATTACGGAGCCACACACTCAGTTCACAGCATGGCTAGCACAGAAATACGGCATACAAAATAGTTTCATATTGGTACCTCACTCCTCCTGCATTCAGACATGGTGCATAGAATGCACAAAAGAATGCTAAGGGACTACAGCGGCACAGGCACCTTATTGCACCTATTGTGGCAATGTCCGAAGCAGGTCTAGTTTTGCCAGAGAATTTTCAGTGAAAAAGAAAGGGCCTTTAATACACAAATTCCGAGGTTACACCCTACTTGGGCTTTCTAACCCTGTGACATACACTTTGAGATCGATGAGGGGAAGGCAGATTGTTCTGGCTTTAGAGGCAGCTCATCCGGCCATACTCTCCTGCTGGGGCTCTGATAGAATCCCCGACTGTACAGCTTAGTTAAATAAACTATTGTACATTTTGGGGATGGAAAAGCTGTCCCTAGTAGTGGAGTCTAAACAGGACAACTACCAGGAACTATGAGCCCCCTTCATTTCTATTTCATCTACTGAGTTCAACAAATTGACTTGACCAACCTATTTCAGGCTGTTGCACTTTATCCCACCATGGTGAACATCTGCTGGGACAGTCAGGACACGGACATTTAGGTTACTGGCACGGCAGACTCCGGTACATATAATGGACTACTTTATGAGTGGTAATCTGTCACCTGTGCTACTTTGTTGGATAGGAGTGGTGGTGGGGGATGGGGAGTTTTAGGGGGTAGTTTTTAAGTTTCGCTTTTTAAATACATTTCTATGATGCTGCCAGCCCCAGGGTTGTAGGCAGACAGCTGTGCATGCAGATTGATTTACATCTCTTTCCATAATAAACACAATTGATTCATAAATTAGAGTTCAATAGAGACCAAACATGACATTTCTGTCTGGTCAGAAGCAAAAGTTATCACTTACTAAATGTAATAAGGAAACCCGCTCTAATCCTATGAGAGAGGTAGGCCTCTCAGTAGTGTAAAACGAATTTGTGAGTTTTTCACTGCTAGGGCATGTAAAACTTAAACATACATGTCTAACATTTTAAATACAATGCACCATGCCCTATGGGCAGTTTAGGCCCTATCCTAGGTGTGACTTACATGTATTAAAAGGGAGTTTAAGGTCTGGCAAGAGTGACATTTTGTCAAGTCAAAAAGGCAGTTTAACACTGCACGCAAGCTGCAATGGCAGAACTGCCAATGTGGGTGGCACAATTGGAGCTACAGACCTACTAGTAGCATTTCATTTATAGGCCCTGGATACATCTAGAATTACTTTACTAGAGACTTATACATTTATTAAATGTTCAAATTCGGTGTAAGTGAGTTTTACCATTCTTAGAAGAGTGAGCACAAGCACATTAGCACAGGTTAGCAGTGATAAAGTGCACAGGGCCCTAGGAGCAACAAAACCAAATTCAGCAAAACAGAGAAGGGAAGGCAAAAGGGTTTGGGGAAAACCAAGCCAAGTATATCAGGTCCAACACCTGGTATGAGCATGTCTAGATATTTATAAAACTCAATGCATCCCCATTGCCACGTGCAGCACAGATGTTTGAGGGATATTCAAACAGTGACTCCATTCAGAAAATTGCTTTTGTCACAAGTTCCTCTCTTATCTCTCCAGTTATCCCAACTTTGTCTGTCACAAGTAAATGGAACTCAATTATGTTGAGGACCGTATAAAACTCTACCTATCATGGTATATCTCTCAATTTGATGTAATACTGAGGCATCTTTTAACCAGCAGGAATTGCAAACTGTCTCAGATGTGATAGGTATGTAAAGCACTTTTTTACATAAGATAACCAGGGAATATCTTCCGTAAAAAGGTGTTTTACCCCCCATGGTAGGTCATCCCACTTCTCTAAATCACACAGAATAACAAAACTTGATAAAAGTTGTCTGAAGTGAGCATTTATTGATGACAGACACTTTCAAAGAGATTTCAGTTAAATAAAACCTTTTACAGCTTCCATCATTGAGCCTTATATGTTGTACACCTTTAGTCAGTAGGAGAGATCGCTTCTTTTGAAATTTAGAACCGGTTCCATCTGCTCTATGATGAGTTTTCCCCATAGGACAATTTGGGAGGGATAGTCGATCCCCATGTCCCTGTGGCGATGTTTCCCAACAAACTTTGTTACATTTTACTTTTTTTTAAATACGTTTTTGGTACATTTCTCTAAGATATACCTTTTGCCGATCATGAAAGCATACAAATTTAGATGATATAGACCTGCTTCTCTAGACCCTGAAGGACCAAGGGATCAGTTTTGCCGCTGTATCCTTTTTAAAAAGTATTGTTCGGTGCTGCCCATCCATGAACTTATACATGTTTTTACATTTTTACATGGTGCTTGTTTGTAATATGTGCTTTTATGATGTAAAACGCTCTGATACCTGATACTTTCGGATCAAGTTTGCACTATATAAAACTACAGAAAAAAATGATGTTTGTGGGGAAATGGCACACATGGCTCAGCCCGCGTTCTAAAGGCCATTTCCCTTTGCCAAGCCTTAAACAACCTTTTTTATTACTTATATGTCCAGGTATTAAAAAACTCCCAGTATCGTTTTTCAGTACTGTGGGGCCTACCCATCCAATAGCTTAACATTCCCAACTCGAAGGAGGTAGGGCTCTCCTATTTAGTACCTTTGGAATTGTAATGATTCATCCTCTTTAAGGTAAAGTTGGTTTTATCATTACAATTTTTAAAATGACACTTTTATAGAGATGGCATTTTTCTCCTCTCCGCCTTGTGTGCATACTGCCTGTCCCCAATACAGATCTTGGGTGGGTGACAGTTGGGCCTCGTGCATTCCCTCTAGACAGCCACATTTAAAGGGAGCTTAGGTTTGACTGATGGGTCATCCACATCCTGATGGGTCATCCTGGACAGGATGGTAGAGAGGAGCGGAGCACAGCCTCACAGTTACACCTGGATAGGTTGTGTACAGTCCACACAGAAAGGACTACTTAACCCCCTACAGTGAGTTTGGAGCCAAGGCAGAAAGGGAGGATCTCAGTGCACTTCAAAGCCCCTCTTTGAGGCCAGAGTTAAAAGAGCTCGTTCGGGTGGCCGGCGTTTCTCGGTGCAAGTGGCGGCACTGTGGAACTCCCTGCCCCTTAAGATACGCTCAGAGCCTAACATCCTGCACTTTAGGAAACTCCTCAAGACCCATCTGTTTCCGGTGTAGTGGCTGAGTTTGAGTCTTTTTCCTTCGCTGTGTCCAGCGCCGGGATGCCCCTGGGTAACTGAGCGCGTTATAAATTTCACAATAATAATTTGAAGTCTGCTCCACTTCAAAGGCACCACTGGGTATAAATACTAGACTTCTGACCCTACCAACTCAGTACACTTCTGGACATGTCGATACTCTGCCAGGAAGAAGGAATGCTGTACTGCGAAAATACTGCCACTCTGCTTCTCTGGAAGAACTGTTTTGAAACTTTGCTCACCTGCGTGCTGCCCTTCTTGTCTGGGTGAGAAAGACTGGGCCTAAGCTACTTTAACCCGGAGTGATACTCTGGTTTGCCTCTTGTTCTGTAATCTCAGGGAAATCGAAGACTGGCAAAACCCTGCTACAGGACATGGACTCAGCCATCTCAATCAATCTATAAATCAATCATTTGTAAAACACACTACTTACCCATGAGGGTCTCAAGGCACTGGGGGGGGGTGCTGCTACTGCTCGATGAGCCAGGTCTTGGGGAGTCTTCTGAAGGTCAGTAGGATTTGGGTCTGCCGTAGGTGGGTGGGGAGGGTGTTCTAGGTCTTGGCGGCGAGGTGGGAGAAGGATCCGCCACCAAAGGTCGCTCTTTGGATGCGATGGACGGCGGCGAGGGCGTGGCCGGTGGAGCGGAGCTGGCGGGTGGGGGTGTAGAAGCTGAGTTGTCTGTTGAGATATGCTGGTTCGGTGTTGTGGAGTGCTTTGTGTGAGGAGCTTGAAGGTTATCCTCTTGTTGACGGGGAGCCAGTGCAGGTCTCTCGGGTGGCGTGTGATGTGGCTGTGGCGGGGCATGTCGAGGATCAGACGTGCAGATGTGTTCTGGATGTGCTGCAGCTGTCTCAGGAGTTTGGCCAAAGCTCCTGCGTAGAGTGCGTTTCCTTAGTCTAACCTGCTGTTGATGAGGGCCTGGGTGACCGTTCTTCTCGTTTCAGTGGGGATACACTTGTAGATCCTGCGGAGCATGCGGAGGGTGTTGAAGCAGGCGGAGGAGATGGCGTTGATCTTCTGAGTCATGGAGAGGGTGGAGTCGAGGATGACCCCTAGGAGCAGTGCGGTTGGCCACCAGAAGTCATCCCAGGTCAAGGGGGTGGATCCGAGGATGAGGTCCTCCATTTTGTCCGAGTTCAGCGTCAGTGGGCTGTTCATCATCCATTTGGCGACGGCCTTCATTACTTTGTGGAGGTTGGCGTTGGCGGTGTGGGGGTCTTTGGTGATGGAGAGGAAAAGCTGGGTGTCATCGGCGTAGGAGATGATGTTGAAGTCATGCTGTTGGGCCACGTGGGTGAGAGGTGCCATGTAGATGTTGAACAGCTTTGGGCTGAGGAATGAGCCCTGGGGTACACTGCAGATGATCTTGGTGGCATCAGAGCGGAAGGTGGTGAGGTGGGCGCTCTGTATTCTGCCGAGAGGAAGGAGGTGGTCCGGTCCAGGGCCTTCTCTTGGATCCTGGTGTCATGGAGTCGTGTTCGTAGTGTGCAGTGGCAGACCGTGTCGAAGGCAGCTGACAGGTCCAGGAGGATGAGGGCCTCTGTTTCTTCATTGTCCAGCAGGGTCCTGATGTCATCGGTTGTAGCGATGAGGGCGGTTTCGGTGCTATGGTTGCTGTTGTAACCCGGAAAGGGACGGGTCCAGGATGCTTTTCTCCTCGAGGTAGCGGGTCAGTTGTTTGTTGACGGTTTTCTCGATGCCATCTGTGAGTCTTTCTCTGCAAAGTGGTGCCAATCCGGTCGTGGGCCCTTGAAAGTGGGTATGAAGTGCTGTTCCAGCAGAAATCCACGTATCAAGATCATTGGGCTGCTCTGAACTGTCGCATCTTCATCAATGCATTGCCACTATTGCAAGGGGCGAGTGCATTGCATAGCCAACGCTACGGTGAAATACCTCCATTCCCGACATGTCTTCAACTTTGCTTGGCTCGGAGCCGACCTGTCACCTACATCCCAAGGATTGACAAATCACATCCTTTGCTCCTCGCATCCCATCCTCGACGTTGATGCAACAGTGAACCAAGGTACTGTTTTCAGCTGGCCAAGGCAGGTTCCTGTATCCAACCTGCGTTCAATCAGGGTGGCCTGAATGTTTGGATTTAACCTGGTCTAGTGCAACCAAAAAGCCCCAGTTGGCGCTTCATGCTTTTAAGCACTACATTTCAAGATATTCTTTAAAAACGTACAACTCCGGTTCTACTTATTGGATGATTGTCGTTTTGGTCTTGTTTTGTTCAATAAATTAATCTCTATTTTGTTTTAATTAGGTGAGGTATATTTCTGTTGTCTTTTCACTCTGTTACTGTTTGAAGTGTTCCACAAATACTTTACACATTGCCACTCAAGTTAAACCTGACTACTCTGTGCCAGTCTACCAAGGCGTGAGCACAGGCTAATTTCGTGTGTGTATCTGACTAATCCTCACTAGTATTGTACTTCCTGCTTGGACAGAGTGCATACCTCTGCCAACCAAAAGCACAATTTCTAACATTGGTGATCAGCGGTGAGGATAGGACTTGTGCATGTGCAGTGTCATATAGGGACTTGGTGTAAACTACTGTTCCACATCTAAAGACCATTTCAGGAAAGCAGACGAAAAGGCTACCAAGCTTGCTCTACATGTGGCCTTAAGGATTTTTGAGGAAGTGGAGAGATGGCAGGCAACCTCAGGAGGTGGATGACAGTGAGGAGGAGGAGTGAATCTTGTCAGAAGAGGAGGACAGGGAGGACCCAGACCAGGTTATGGAGGTCCAAGAAGAGTCTCACTCTGCCCCAGCAGATGACATAGATGTCCCTGATGCTCAGGATAGAGCAGTGTCTCTGCCAGAGGCGTATCCCCACGGGCGCTGGAGGATAGAAAAGAGGAGAGGAAACTTAAATTGGAACTAGCCAAACTGAGGATGGAGGAGAACAAGTTTGCACATGAGCTTAAGCTTAAGGAGCTGTACATTGAAGGCCAATCAGGCAGAATCCAACAGTAGTGGTGGCAGCATTTCTGCAGTGCCTTATGGAGAAAGAGGGGTCCACAAACCAAAATATTTGGTGCCAAACTATGTTGTGGGAGACAACACTGACAAATGGTACTCAGTTCATGAGATGGCTCTAAGGGTGTAAAGGGTTCCTGAGGAGTACTGGGGAGGGTATTTGCCCCAGTCTAATGCAACCATATATCCCTGGTTGGCGCATTATGCTTTTAAGCACTACATTTCAAGATATTCTTTCAAAATTCATAACACAGGTTCTACTTATTGGATTTGTGTCGTTTTGTCCTATCTTATCTTAAGCAAAATGTATAAAGCGCACTGACACCATAAGTTTCCTGGCCTGGTCTTGTTTTGTTCAATAAATACATTTCTATTTGTCTAACTAGGTGAGGTATCTTTTTGTGGTGTTTTCACAGTGTTACTGTTTGAAGTGTTGCACGAATACTTTACACATTGCCACTCAAATTAAACCTGAATACTCTGTGCCAGTCTACCACGGCGTGAGCACAGGCTAATTTAGGGTGTCTATCTGACTAATCCTCACTTGGATTGTACTTCCTGCTTGGACAGAGTGCATACCTCTGCCAACCAAAAGCACAATTTCTAACATTGGTGATCAGCGGTGAGGATAGGACTTGTGTATGCGCAGTGTCATATAGTGACTTGGTGTAAACTACTGTTCCACATCTAAAGACCATTTCAAGAAAGCAGACAAAAAGGCTACCAAGCTTGCTCTACATGTGGCCTTAAGGATTTTTGAGGAAGTGGAGAGATGGCAGGCATAAACAGGAGGTGGATGACAGTGAGGAGGAGGAGTGAATCTTGTCAGAAGAGAAGGACAGGGAGGACCCAGACCAGGTTATGGAGGTCCAAGAAGAGTCTCACTCTGCCCCAGCAGATGACATAGATGTCCCTGATGCTCAGGATAGAGCAGTGTCTCTGCCAGAGGCGTATCCCCACGGGCGCTGGAGGATAGGAAAGAGGAGAGAAAACTTAAATTGGAACTAGCCAAACTGAGGATGGAGGAGAACAAGTTTGCACATGAGCTTAAGCTTAAGGAACTGTACATTGCAAGCCAAGCAGGCAGAATCCAACAATAGTGGTGGAAGCATTTCTGCAGTGCCTTATGGAGAAAGAAAGGTCCATAAACCAAAATATTTGATTCCAAACTATGTTGTGGGAGACAACACTGACAAATGGTACTCAGTTCATGAGATGGCTCTAAGGGTGTAAAGGGTTCCTGAGGAGTACTGGGGGAAGGTATTTGCCCCGGTCTAATGCAACCAGATATCCCTGGTGTGCGCATTATGCTTTTAAGCACTACATTTCAAGATATTCTTTCAAAAATCATAACTCTGGTTCTACTTATTGGATTTGTGTCGTTTTGTCCTATCTTATCTTAAGCAAAATTTATAAAGCGCACTGACACCATAAGTTTCCTGGCCTGGTCTTGTTTTGTTCAATAAATACATTTCTATTTGTCTAACTAGGTGAGGTATCCTTTTGTGGTGTTTTCACTGTGTTACTGTTTAAAGTGTTGCACGAATACTTTACACATTGCCTCTTAAGTTAAGCCTGACGCCTCTGTGCCAAGCTGCCATGGGGGGTTGATGGGTGGGCACAGGTTAATTTCAGGTGTTTATCCGACTTACCCTGACTAGGATTGCGGTTCCTGCTTGGACAGGGTGCATATCCCTGCCAACCGGAAAACAAATTTCTAATAGCCTTCAATGTAAGACATTGGGGTATTAGTTGAAGGGGGTGGGAAGCCACTTCAAATAATAATCATAATCCTTGCCAGTGTGATCCACAAAAGACACTAAATAAACATATGCTTACTTCTGGAGTAGCTTGGCACAAAAGCAGTCAGGCTGTGTGAAGAATGTATGCAGTACTCAAACAGTATTAAAGTGAAAACACTAGAACACAAGAAAGACCCCAAACCAGTTTAGAAAAAGAGTACATTTGAACATATGAAATGACACAAAAATAACAAAAACATGAAGATATGAATTAAAAAACTTGAAACAGTGCCAAAAGAGCACAGTGCCAAGTGCCGACTGCGGTTATTGGGTCGCTATAGGCCGGGTCCAGGTCAAAAGCTCAGGATGACCTTAATGCAGTGTGGGATTAAATACAGGGACCAGGTTTGTCCAGGTGGAAAGTTTATCTTCTGACTTAGAAACTTTTCTGGAGAAAAAGTGGTAGTCGATGAGTCTTTGGATCCAGGAAACCAGGATTAATAGGACAATCGGTCCTTTACACAGCTGAATCTGAAGCAGGGCTCAAAGACGCTGGGTTGCTGGGTCCTGGTGTGGTCGACAGTGAAAGCAGGAGAGTTTAGAGCAAGCAAAGTCAAAGGTCTGTGTCCAGGAAGACCTTGTAGAACAAAGCGAGTGCAGTTCTTAAAGGGGGGATGGAAGGAAAGGAGGGAAAGACAAAACTTTTGTCATGTTGAACTCACACACCCGAAAGGTGTCATGCTTCATCATTGGGCCTTGCTCCTAGTCAGGCCGGCGCTGCAATGCTCGATGGGCTCACCGTTTCCGGGGCTCTTTGTCGGAGATCGTTTAGGGAGCCGTTGGGTGCGTGCTGGTGTGGGAGCAGTGAGTATGTGTGCACAAAAAGTGGTGAATTAAAATAGGTCAGGGACAGTCCTATAATCTATAGCTTTAATGTTAAAGGTAGTTCCTGCCTAATTACAAGTGAGGTAGACGCCCTATGGGAGTGTTATGTTCCCGGTGGGCTGTCATCACTTTTTGTGCACACATCCTTCCTTTAGGAACTGCACTCCCTTTGCTCTACACGTTCTCCTCGAGCCACGTGTGCAGGACCTGCCTAAACAATTGGCTCCGGGTCCCAACATCCCTCTTTCTTGACCCAGGAAGACCTTGCCAGGTTGTTGCTTGGCATCAGGTCTGACGAAGCCCTTTGAAGCCCACAAATAAGAAGCTGAATCCACTTGTGTATTAAACATGCACGTCTACAACATGAGTGAGAATTTTACCATGGCAGTCATCAGCAAAGCCTTCAATGATTGAAGGCATTATCAATTTGGTATCCTGCTTGCATCAGTCTCATAAATGGACAAAGTAAATGTTGAGGTCTCAAAATCTGCTAAAACTTTAACACAGAGGCAACATGTTTTTAACTTATTTTTAGCGGACTACAGATTTGTAATATTCTTTTGACTATGTAAAGCTAACCAGAAAGCAGATACGTTCACTCATCAGTTGAACGATGTTATAACCAGTTTCCTTCCCCCCTGCATACCTCTTGCATCCCCTATGTATCAATTGAGCTATCACCGTAATAATCACAAGAGTATGACTGTCCATCCTTGGTTCAGACCAGAATTGTAACTTCAGCTCTCCCACTGTTTGGGTCGCAGCCCCATCAGAAGAGTTATCCTTTGAAGTTGAGCGTTGCCATCTCCCAAAGGCTCAGTTACAGCAAAGGGCTGTATGATTTTTGTCATGAGGGTCTTCGTCAATGTCATAGTGAGTGGCAAAATTGTGCATTTGTTGAACACGTATCTCTGAGGGCCCACGTAATGCAATGACCTTCATAACTTTTTGCTAGTATGTAATATTTACACTCAAGCCAGAGAACTACAAACTGTAAGGTCTCCTTCAGCTCTTAAACAATGTCAATACATTCAGACCAGCAATTCTGCTTCCCCACAGATTTTACCTTTAATCTTGTAAAAATTAAAAAAAAAATGTCTGCCGATTTTCAGATAATTTTCTGAGGATCTGAATTTCATTTAGCAATTCGTTCCTAGAAGATCTCCCTTGCTCACATTACCCTCAACTGACCACCAACCCTTCATTACAGCCCTTCGGTTGGCGATGCGCAATCTAAGCTCCACCCCATATGCCACAGAAGCGCAATTTTTACATCCATTTGCAAAATATATTTACTGTGTGTCTTAATCTTTTAACGTGAAGTGAAGCACTAAATATATAATTGAATTGTAGTCATTATGGAACTTAGACATTCAAAGGAGATGTATACTAATGTTTCATTTATACTTTAAGGATTGCAGTTATTGTGCACATTTACATCTGTGTATTTTTAGTTATATCGTATTTACCTACAGTACATTTTCTATGTAATAATGGATTCATTAACATCTTGCATTCTTTCGTAATTGTACATGCACATATAGTCATGTATTTAAAGTGCACAATGAGTGCTTTATTAAGTTAGCCTAACATAAGGCCCTAGGTGTTTTGTTTTCAGTGGTTAACCTTCAACGTGAAAGTTGCTTGGATTGCAATGTTCTTTCCGTTGCAGGTGTGTTCACATGATCTCATAGCTAGCTAGTGAATAAATACCGTGTATTAGAGATGGCAAGGCTTGGGAAGAGAACTTTTGGCAAGGGTGAGAGGCAGAACAAATCATAAGGAAGGACACAATTCATGTCCCATCTGGAGACAGGAGACATTCAAGGACGTACTGAATTTTTAAACTGTGAGACGAGGAGGAACGAGTGAGGATGCCAATACCTACTGCTTACAGGTGGAAAATTACGTGGGTTGAATTGGTGTTCACACTTTAGTTATGAATCGAGATTCGCAATGGACTCTGAGGGGTACAGACCTCTCTGTGATGTTCTCATTGTGTGGCTTCATGCATATGATTTTCCTGATTTTGGAGTAATTCTACTAAAGTCTTTGCTATCCTGACACCTTCCTGTCTTCTCTTAATTTACCTGGTCATTCATTTTCCAAATTTAAGCTTAGAATTATTCTAGGTGATTTTAGATTTACTCATGCATAGACTGGTGGATCAAAACCTATGCACGAACCACCAGATGTTCTTCCTTATTCTTTGTATTGCTGCAACTGTCTTGTGCTGTACAGACGTAATTTCAGTAGATGCTTTGGCTATCCTGTGGTGATTATGTACATTAACAATATATTCTTGAGATTTATATACATCAGTTTGGCTCTTAATTTGCAATATACTTTGTTTACCTTTTTGACAGATTCCTGGTCCTTAATGTGCGGCCAAATGGGCTACAATATAAATTGAATTTGTAGAATTGCCGTTTACTCCTGTTTACCTTTCAGGCATCTAGAAAGTAGAAAGATTGGCCCAGTGCTCTAGCACTGTCCATATTGTCAACAAATATATCTAAAAATACGCAAAATGGTCAATTTGAGTTTCCCCTGCATCTAAGTACTTACAGTAAAACTAAGTGTGCCGCAATTACAGGCATACTTCACAAACACAAAAGTTAGACTTACCTTCGCTCTTGGTGGACCAGAGACACTATCATTGAGTTTTCTCCCTCTTCTCTCTGTTGGCCTGGAAAAACGTGGCTGTGCTCATGCATTCACTTCAGATGCTTGCACTCGTGCACTACATTTCCTCTCACTACCATGCTTCCTTGCTTCTCAGAGGAAAAAGAAAATGGGAGCGTTTGCAAAAAATTCAGTGGACTGTGATGGTCCTCGGGTGACTCGCGGGGAGAAAAAGCAGAGACCAGTCAGGTTATGAGGTAAAGGCCAGTGTCACCGTAGAATCAAGCAAGGCATAGCTAAGATGGTCAAATGCGGGTTGCGAGAGGTGAAAGAGACTCTTGCTACAGTTCTGCATCAACTTCATTGCGGCTGCAAATTTGTATGCAGGCAGAAAGCTAGATGAAGAGAATGCTGTATAGTTCCTAAGACAGGCGACTTCCAGCTTGGCTTTACTAGGCAAGACCTGTGACTTATGAGGTTATGACCTGAAAGGAAAGGTTGGAAGTCTACTTTTGAAAGCTACGACGTCTTTATGATGCCTAATAAATATTTCACTGGACTGGCGTTTGTGTCCTAGCTAATCAATGTGGGCGTTTTTGATGTGGTGATCGTTTGCTGCCACATGTGTGCGGACTAATTTGAACTTTGACAATCTGTTAGTTGACGCAAAAGCCCACTCGCACTCTCCTGACCTAAATGCCCATTCTCTGGATAGCCTCCTGACACCTTTCCTCCATAAAGCACGCTGCACTTTCAAGGTTGTATTGGTATTGTGACCCTTTGCCCTTTAGACATTTTCTATGGTGCTGTGAATGGATGATGCCTGCTATCTACCCAGTATGGTGTCTGTAGAGGGTGAGGCGGATTTTGACTGCCACCTGAAAGGTCACCTGTATTGATCCCACAGTGATGAATTATTAAGAATTGAAATTTATTAAGAAGCCCGACCACTGACACCCAGCAGCCAACAGAGAGGTGTTGAAACTGGCAAGAGTCCGGATCGGAACATGAAACCCTCTCAAACCATATCAGGAAATGGTAGCAGGCGCAGCATGTATGTACATAAAGGAGGCAAAGAATTATGACAGTTTGGGAGACATTCTTTACAGAAACATTCTTACACAAAGACAATCACAACATTGTTGTCGGAATTCCTTAAGCATTTAAACTCAGCTCAGCTCCCTTTGAAAATAGTCTCTTACTTCTATAGCATAAAATGTTCCTTGTTTCCATCCTTCATATGGAACCAAATAAATCCATTGTTAACTCATCTGATGCACCATTTGGAAAATCTAATTCTTTTATTAGACAATTGTTTTTTCAGTGTTTATTTTGAATTGAAACATTGCCTACAGTCTTTTATAAAACTTGACATTTGATCATCTACATATGGCTATCAATATACTTGTCTAGCTTTTTCCTGTGTTGCGATTTCCCCTCAATGTCCAGGATGCAGTCATTGAATAAATCGCAATAGGTAATGTAGCCGGCGGAAGACAACGATCTCCTCTCATAATAAGAAATTTTCCCGTTGTTTCTCAAATTGGGCCTGCCAGAAGACCTGCAAATCAGGTATGAAACTGTTTTACTTTAGGACAATCTTAATTAACACATTTCTTATATTAATACAAAATCATGCTTCATTGCCTGAATCCACATCTCTTCAGCAATCCCTTGACCTCGATCCCCTATAGCATCCCTAACCATAACATTAAACCAGTGCTTTAAATGGGCCGGTTCTCGCATCGAGAACCGGCACTTTTCCTTGAATAAGAAGAGTACCAGTACTCAGGGGGGGGGGGGGGGGGGGGGGCGTGGCTTTGATGCAGGTGGCGCTCCGTCATCAATCACCTCGTACCTCGGCGGTACCTTCAACTCTTAATCACATTGGAAGCCAGTGCTAGGCTCGTACAAGAGAACAGCTGCTCTTGTCACCATTACACAGTGATCTGCATATGCTCTGGGAGCAATCTGAGCGGAGGTGTGTCTGCAGAGCGGTTCGTTTATCCCTTGTCCTTCTACAGCGGACGCTGAGTGGTGGCTATAAAACCTTATGGGCGAAGGCGTGAGAGGCATTGTGCACAGTAACACAGTGCTGCAATGACGCTTCTGTAGGAGAAATCGCTATATATAAACTGCTGCCATTAGACTCTTTCACACAAATTCGCCAGTACATCTATCACAAGACAATATGTTGAGAACTATTGAAAAGTCAACTAAAGATTTTAAAGCAGTTCAAATTATCCACCAGAGACGTTTTTTCAACATGTGTGCTGTGTTATATATGCTGTAAACGACAATGGTTCCGTCGGGTATAGCTATTTTTTTGTGAGTTAGAAAAAAATCATGCAAACAGTCAATCTTTGACTGTTTGCATGATTTTTTTCTAACTCACAAAGAAACAGCTATACCCAACAGAACCATCGTTGTTTACTGTATATAGGCCCAGGTCCTGAGGGATACTGGGTTACCCCTTTTTGCTTTGCTGAGTGTTACATATATGGGTTTATATTTAATTACACAGAGTTAGTCAGAGAACCCAGTTAGATACCTTTATTCATCTAAAATCACATGTGCAACCTGTTTATTTTGTCCACCACTCCTTTTCAATCACATAAAAAGGAATGTTGAAAGGTTGAGCCACCAGCAGCAAGTGTCAACATTTCTTATCCAGTGGCAGGAAGAGGCAGAATATGCTGCTTACTGAAGTTACACTAAGTATGTCCCTTGGAAAGCAACACTGGTTTCCATTTTAGACATAAACACCCACTAGTGCAGATAATGAAAAGACTGTCTGAGGAATTGGTAGCTTTTTTTGCAGTTAAGCATTTACTAATGGTATGAAACAGGAAGCCAGTGCCTTTCTCTTAAGTAAGATTGGGGCACCATAAGTAGCAATAAGGAGAATAGCTCTGATGGTTAATGCACTTGCTAGAAAGATCTGTGTGCATTCTAATCTAAGGTTCAACTCACCATAAAATGGCCTAGAGGGTCATTGTGCCTGCTGGAAAGCATAGCATGCAACATGTAGATCAGATATTTTTTTTTAATGTAGATAGCTCAATTAGATACTGTTTTTATTGCATAGATCCTTGTCTTCCCTGTAGGTCACAAGTTAACATCCTTGGCATATGTCTTGAATTATGCCACTGCAGCAGGGACCTGCATGCAACAACAAGGGATATATATAGATCCTTACTGTTTTCTTCTCAATCTTTTACATTTTTAAGGTAGATAAAAAAGGATTACTTTGGGTAGTAATAAAGCCTTATTAGTAAGTGCTATATAAATGGTTATTAGGGCAAAAAGCTAATGGACAGATACATCCTATATTCTAACAATGCATGCAGATTTCTTGCATAAAAACCTTGGAAAGGTTAAAAACTTAGCCCCGCTCCTTGTTCCATCTTTAGCATCGCCCTTATACGCGCCCCAAGCTCCACCCTCTGTCTATCCCTCATTGTGATGAGTACCTGCACTTATTTTTGTCCATTTAAAGCACTGCATTAAACACACTCCTGTATACCCTCGTTCCCTTCTGAACCAGTATTTTCAACTGGTGGCCAGATAAGCAGCTGCTCTCACATTTATTAAACCTGGAATAATGGTCAGTTCAAAGTAGTATTCACAGATTTTAGAAGGGATTCCGACTAATCTTGATGATACTTTCTCATACCACTATTTGTACTGTTCTCATCCCCGCTCAGTTGGGCTGTGAATATGGATGCCTCTCTCAAGGAAATCAAGAAGCACAGGAAGATGCAACAGCTCCGTGGTTCACAGATAGACTCAGATGTCTTAAATAACCCTGCCGGCATCAAGAACGAGCCTGATGGAAATATTTTGAGATTCAGGAAAAAGCTGCATATAAATTCCTAATCGGGGACTACAAAGTAGCAATTAGGGAAGAGAAATCCTATTACTATACTAATAAAATCAACTCTGTAATCTCCAGGAGAGAACTATGTGGTAAAACTGCTATTTGCTCCCAAAGATTCTTCCAAATTAGAGGAATCCCATGACTTCTGTAACAAACTGGCAGAATATTTCCAAACAAAAATCTCTACATTTTACAAGGCCTCTGACATTCCTACTGTGGACTCTCAAAATCTTTTGCAGCTGGACTTTCAGTCTCCACTGTGTTGCAGATCAGTGAGGCAATGGAGGAGAATGTATCTGTGCTTTCATTCTTCTTACATTTGACAGCAGTACAGAGTAACACCTCCTTAGCTCAAAGTTAGGGTCTCCCTTTGAGAGTGCCAGGGGCGGCTCTAAGATCATGGCGGCCCTGGGCTGGGATCGTAGGTAGGGGGCCCCGGACGAGTGGGTCCGGGCGGGGCGGAGCCCCCCCAGAGCTCAAGAACTAAGAGGAACGCAGGCGCGGAGGACAGTGAAGAGGGGGGACCGGGGTTAGGGTGTTTGGAAGTGGAACAGAGCCGGAGGCCGCCATATCCCAGCATGTGGCCACTACGCACATATGTATCCATCCTCAGAGAATTATTATATTAAGGATATATATTGGCGTGGGGACCCCTAGGATTTGGTGGCCCTGTGCAGGTGCACAGCTTGCACATGCCTAAGGCCGCCTCTGGTCGTGCCCTCCTAAAACAAGACATTTAGGATCCAGCACTTCTGCTCCTCCCCTGAGAACTAGCATGAATAGAGTCATCAATTAAGAATCATACCCACATCTGTGGAAAGAGGCCACTGTTAGGCCATTACTGAAAAATCCCAATCTAGATTCCAATGATCTAAAACATTACCATCCCGTCTCCATGCTTCCTTTGCCTGCTATAATTCTCAAAAAACATCTTTATGCACAACTCATGCCCCAAGCTGAGGAACAGGGACTGCTGGAGGCTTCTCAATTTGGATTTACGGGCAACCATGGGACTGAAAATGTGCTGGTCTCAGCGGTGGACAGTATCAGATCCTTGGTCGATACAGGGCAGGCTGCGGCACTGACCCTATAGGAATAGTCAGCACTAAAATTGCTTAAATCCTTCCTTACAGAACAATATTACACTGCAATTGTTAATTAATTCAAGTGAGACTGTTTTTTTACCTGCTATGTGGGGTCCTATAGGGTTCTTCCCTGAGCCCAATTTTATTCAATCTATATATATCCCCACTGGCCAAATTGATGCGGTCATTTGGGCTAAAGGCACTCTTGTATGCTCTCCACACCCAAATATTTGTGTCTATTACTGAAGATACAGAGGTCATATCTGCCAGTTTCAACATCTTCATGAAGACAGTGACGAACTGGATGAGTAATAAATGTCTACAATTAAATGGAGACAAGATGACGGTCTTGATCTTTAGCACCCAACCACATACATGGAACAACAGGTGGCCAGAGATGTTGGGATCACTGCCTACTCCCAGTGAAACTAAACAGTGCCCCCTTCTCAGACTACTTACAATATAATTTCAGCTAGACCAAAGAAGCAATTTCATTAAATCTGGTCCGGTATATTTATTTATACCTCTTAGTCATGTAATTTCATACAGAAGAATTTCTAGTGACAGAGAAAGAATGCACATACAAAAGATTACTTACAGTCTTACTCAGTCAACAATTAACATAAAACATTACAAAAATATCCAAGAAAATAACATCATAAAAACATCCAAAAAACAATGCAAATAACAGTTAATCGATTTTGCAATACACTAGACCATTTCCATAGTCACAATTACTTTCTTTTTAAAAAAACGAACTAAATTCATAACAAGAGCTTACCTCAGACGATAGGACCCTCCCAGCTCAAACCCCTACCATAGAGACCTGTGATGCCCTCAATCTTTTTTTCACTGAAAAAATTATCAAAATAAAAGATTCGATTATGTCCCCTTCACAGCCACCACCACCTGACACTTCTTGTAATAACCCATTGTCCTTCACGCAGTTCCCCGCCTTGGATCACACCACCTTAGCGGAACTGGCTATCTGGGTAAAATCAGGCTCCCCGAATGACCATTGCCCTCCTTCGGTGCTGAGAGACATCTGTCTAAAATTACCTGAGTGTATACTACCCCTGCTGAACAGATCTCTCTCCAGTGGCACGGTTCCCAGCTCCTTCAAGGAGGCCATTCTTGTGCCCCTTTTGAAGAAGCCTGGCATGGACCCTACAGAACTCACCAATTATCGCCCAATATCTCTGTTGCCCTACCTGTCTAAACTTATTGAAACACATGTCACTAGATGTCTCTCTAATTTCATCGAGAGTTCACACTTCCTTGAACCCAATCAGGCGGGCTTTAGACCGGCCCACTCTACGGAAGCTGTAATCCTGGCTGTTCTGGATACCCTGAGGAGGAATGCTGATGCGGGAAGCCCTCAGGCCCTGGTACTTCTGGATCTATCTGCCGCGTTCGACACGGTGGATCACAACATCCTTCTCAACTGTGTCAAACAGGCTGGCATCCAGGGCCTCGCTCTTGGGTGGGTGGAGTCATTTCTTACCGGCAGAACCCAAGCCGTTCGTTTGGGATCATTCACTGCGTCCAAAACCCCCATCACCTGTGGTGTCCCCCAAGGTTCCTCTCGTTCCCCTTTATTATTTAATTTGTACCTCCGTCCCCTCATTCTCTCACTTCAAAGCTGGGACGCTACAGTTTTCAACTACACGGACGATCTGCAGATCGTCCTCCCGCTTCATTCTCCACATGCTGTCAATAATTTTCACTCTATTATGACCCACATTCAGCAGTGGATGAATCACAACCAACTAAAACTAAGTCCTGGGAAGACTGAGCTCCTTCTCCCTGGTTCCAGTGCTGCTTACTGGGGTCCGCAGTTCTGGCCCATTGAGCTTGGCCCCCCTCCTGCTCCAAGACGGTGAAGAGCCTTGGAGTGACAATCGATGCCGAGCTCTCGCTTAAAGCCCAAGTAGGTGCTACGATCTCTTCATGTATGTTCCAGCTCCGAAAGATCCGGAAGATCAGGCACCTACTACCACATGCGGCACTGGCCCAGGTTGTCATGTCCCTGGTTCTTTCCCGCCTGGACTTTTCAAATTCCCTTTATCACAGACTCCCATGTTCTCTTGTGGGCCGTCTCCAGGTTGTGCAGAACCAGGCAGCCCGTCTTATTTTCAAAGTCCCAAAATGGCAGTCTGCGAAGCCCTTGCTTCATAAGCTCCATTGGCTGCCAGTAGAACGGAGGGCGGCCTTTAAGTTGGGCTGTCTTACGTTCAAATCCCTCCACTGCACCAGTCCTGCCTTTCTTAACTCACTGATCACTCGGTACCAACCTGCACGTAACCTTCGGTCAGCTCATCATCACCTACTTGTCACTCCCAAAGTCAAAACCAGCAAGGTTGGGGGCCGTCGCTTTGCCCACCGCGCACCTAAATTCTGGAATTCTCTTCCAATGGTCATTAAATCTAATGGTTCCTTACTCCAATTCAGGAAGCTTTTAAAAACTTTTTTGTTCTCCAGCACCGGTTAGTTTCTGCCTCGGGATTCTGTTTTTGTTCTGTCAGTTAGCGCCAAGAAACCTCTGGTGTTAGTGCGCTTAAGAAGTTTCACTTAACATAACATAACAAGAGCAACAAAACATGTATCGCTTGATCAAAAGACACTGGATGTACTAATTGGCTCTTGATGGATTTGCCGACGCGTTTCAAGTTCGGGCCATGAATCCCCAAACCATCATCAGGGCTCTGTTAGTCGTCTGTTTAGGATGCAAAAAAACATGAAGTTTTAATGACAACCTATTAACCTCTTCTCTAAACCGAACCGTTTGGATAGGGTATATATGTACCTGTATCTTTCTATGTGGGGGACCACTGGTAGATTCTATTGGTGGATACACTCCTTTCTTCAGGTCTCAGATGGTACACCTTTTTTTTTAATCTAAAGATCAACAACATATTGTCTGTATTTGTGGGAAATACTCATAAAGCGTTGGAAAAACTAATCAGGATAACTAAGGAATTCATACCTCCGTCTACGCGGGCTGGGGCTGCGAGAGGGGAGGAGGAATTTCTGTGTGTACTTTAATCCTATTTAAACAAAGACACATAGAGTGCTTTTAGCAGCCTTGTACATATCAGTTAGAACTTTGGTTATTTTTCTGTACACTGTATGCCTGTCATACCTGTCATGTAATCCACTGTAATAATGCAGCTGAGCTGCGTCATCTGTTCATCAGCGGCGGCCTTGTTCACCTATTTGAACAATGCATTCGTCAGGGCCCACATTTCTTGCATAACAACTCGTATTACGTTATTGTCAGGTCGCGAACAAGGGAGTTGTTCGCGACCTAACTATAACGTAATACGAGTTGTTATGCAAGAAATGTGGGCCCTGACGAATGCATTGATGGTTTGGGGATTCATGGCCCGAACTTGAAACGCGTCGGCAAATCCATCAAGAGCCAATTAGTACATTTGGGGCTAGATGTAGGTAGGAAAGATTTACCGATTTTAAATTACCGAATTTTACCGATTCGGTAATTTAAAATCGGTAAATCTATGGGTCCGACATGTAGGTATTCCAGATGTGCTGGAATATCGAATCGGATGAATTCGGTATTTACCGATTCGGTAAATACCGAATCGGTAATGCCCATTCATTCCTATGGGCTTTGAAGCCCATAGGAATGAATGGGCATTACCGATTCGGTATTTACCAAATCGGTAAATACCGATTCACACAAGGGTGCAGGGGGTGTCACTTTGACACCCTCTGGCACCCCCAAAACAGGCACGGGTGCCATGTGGCAGGCATACCTGCCCTAATGGCAGGTCTGCCTGTCACATGGCATAGGTGTGCATGCACACATGTGCATGCACACCGGAATCAGTATTTTACCATCATAATTGGATTTGATGGTAAAATACCGATTCGTTAAGGCTCCTGGGACTCTGAAGAGTCCCAGCTACATATGGGTGGCTCCGAATCGGTAAATTTACCGATGACTTATTTTACAGAATCGGTAAAATTACCGATTCGGTAATTTTACCGATTCGGTAAAATAATGCCCCCTACATACCATTCGCCTATTTACCGATCGGCAACGGCCGAAAATACCGATTTTCGGCCGTTACCGACCGACCTACATGGGCCCCTAGTGTCTTTTGATCAAGCGATACATGTTTTGTTGCTCTTGTTATGAATTTAGTTCGTTTTAAAAAAAAAAAAAGTAATTGTGACTATGGAAATGGTCTAGTGTATTGCAAAATCGATGAACTGTTATTTGCATTGTTTGTTGGTTGTTTTTTTGATGTTATTTTCTTGGATATTTTTGTAATGTTTTATGTTAATTGTTGACTGAGTAAGACTGTAAGTAATCTTTTGTATTGTGTATTCTTTCTCTGCCACTAGAAATTCTTTTGTATGAAATTACATGACTAAGAGGTATAAATAAATATACCAGACCAGATTTAATGAAATTGTTTATTTGTTCTTAGCTGAAATTATATTGTAAGGTCTGAGAAGGGGGCACTTTTTTGTGTGTTTAGATTTATAAAGGGTCCAGCCCTCCCTCAGCCCCGCCAAGGACCTACCTCCTTTTGTGTACTCCCAGTGATTGTGGTTAAAATCAATCGTACAGTTTCCAGCTGTTTGTGCATCATAGAGATTATTCAGAAAGATTTCCCTTTCATCCCACTACCTGCGTGCAAACAAGTGGTTCTGGCATTAATATCTTTCAGACTTTAATACTAGAAGTGCTCTATCTCAACATCAACAAGTCGGCCTTAACAAAGCTGTAAACTGAACAAAATGCAGCAGCACGACTGATTTTAGATATTCCTAAATACCAATCCATCTCGGCAGCACTATTCAACCTTCACTGGTTACCAGTGAAAAAGCATGTCATGTTCAAAGCCCTGTATATTGCGCACAAAGCACTACATTGTTCTAGGCCTGGAGCAATTAGAACTATGGGCCTCATTACGATGGTGGTCGATCGGACCATATCGGACTGTATCGGGTAGGAGACCATACGACAATTCCAACAATATGTCGATGGTCCCACCAATCCTATTACAATATTCCAGCTGTGGCAGCAATCAGAAAGTGCTATTTTCTAGTGTGGCTTGTGCTGCGGCCCAGGAGAAGAGTTGCAGCGCAAGCTGCAGTAGACAAAAGCACTTTGGGCAAATTCATGTACTATGGGCCAGGCATCATGTGGCACTGGCAGTCCCTTGGCAGTGTACTTCAAGGCTCAC
Organism: Lissotriton vulgaris; assembly: GCF_964263255.1. NCBI lineage: Eukaryota > Metazoa > Chordata > Amphibia > Caudata > Salamandridae > Lissotriton > Lissotriton vulgaris. The sequence continues at coordinate 112,193 of NW_028246666.1, forward strand.
ACAAAAGCCTTTAAACTGCACTGCCGTGTGACCGCCACACTTCCCGCCTGCCAGACCATGATAATACTTGTAATCTGGCATGCAGGCTGTGGCCCTGTTTGGCGATGTGGGAGCTGGGCAGTGGTGTGGCATCCCAATCCCACACCGCCAAACTTGTAATCAACCCTTTACTGTTCAGCATTAATATCTCTAGGCATTATACCATTTACTTGTGCCATTTACAAGTACCCGTGCATTCAGCACAGACACTCAGTCTGGCGCACTGTTCAGCACTGAAGCTTTCCTATCTTTAACCAGGCTGTATTACTTCAACACATATTCTGCCAGCACCCAAACTCCTTATGTGCGCTGCACATTTGTTCACCCTTCATGTATTGTAGTCAATGGCGTAGCTAGGCGGTAGGGCGGTCTGCCCCAGGCGGCACTATTTTGGGAGCAGCGGCCGCGCGGTACTGGTGGCCCGTTGCGGCGGCCTTCATAAGTTATTTGGGGACACTCACTGTCTGTCACTTTACAGTAGTGTCAGTGTCCTTAAATAAATTATAAAGGCTACAGCAACAGGCCACCATTGCGGTGTGCGCACCCCCTAGCATAGTGGTGGTGGTGTGGTGCATGCGCCATCCGGTCACTGAGGTCAGAGGGCAAAGACTCCAATGAGCTCTCTAGGCTCAGGGATCTAGCATACAAGCCCTCCTCTTCGTAGGCGTACGTGTCAGCAGTGTGTGCCCAGCAGACAATCGAAGTCGAACGGAGTTGCGCAACATCACAAGACATGGAACCCCCCCCCCCCACTGAGCCTACGACAAACCCAGACCAGCTGGCCTTCAGGAGGATACTAAAGACCTGGCTGTTCGATCAGTAGTGGCCCCCACCTCCCCCATAGCGCCTTAAGACCCTCGCGGGTATGCAGTGAGCTTAACAAATGACTGATTGATTGATCTGCTGTATTTGTGGTATGTACAGGACTTTGAATGATTATTTCTGTGATATTTCTTATTTGCCACTGTTGCTGCCACTACCTGCCATGTACCGCGTTTGAAGTTGCTTGTGGCTGGGTCCATCGGAGCGTGGAAAACTGGCCAGGAAAGAATGCACGGGGAGGGGGAGGGGATACAATTGCCAACCAGATAGCATCAGGTTTGAATCCAGACCTCAGCTGAGTGCTGAGCATCTCATGAATCCTGGCAAATCTCCCTGTGCCGGAAATTAGTCTGTGTCTGTTGAGGGATGTAATGCCCTTGGTACGGTTCACCGTTCAAGGCGCTGTGTAAAACTACCAGGTGAGCTGTAATCCTCGATAGAGGTCTTGATGTTCTTGAGTGCAATCCTCGTGTAGTTCCTGTGACCAGGAGTTTCTTGCTCCTCATCAGCTACTGAGATCGTGCTGTGACCTTTTATAAACAGGAGGCATGTGAAGTTGCGTAAAAACCCCGCTCGTTTGGCCCCACCCACACGTTCGGTATGCAACGTCTTCCCACTCTTTTCACAGAATGATGAACAGCTTACTCAAAGGACCCGGCGCCGAGGCAAAGTTACAGACACACAAAGTCACTGGAGACAATTATTCTGGTTCGTTATGCAGCTGCAGTGTAGGAAAGGCACTATACATTTACCTAAAGAGGTAGCACTTATGATTAGCCAGTAGAAAGTACTCCAGTTGAGTAGAGGAGGTATTGCACAAAATGGTGGCATTTTATTGGATAAATACGCAGGGCAGGATTCATTCTGGCACAATGCTCCTGCCACAAAAATTAAACCTCAACAGCAAGCACTTACAGATATAAATAAAGCAAGGCGCTAGGGGGCGCACAGCGGAATGGCTGGATGATATCACAGCTCCACCGGACGGCCACGATAGTGCGTGCTTTTACTGCCTAAAGCCCGCAGAACCGTCCGCAGACACCGCAAAGTGTGTGGGAATATGCTGGGCACAACCTGAGAGATCGGCGGGTTATTCAGAGATGGAGCAGCAAAGATCTTAGACGAAAAGCGGCGTTCACCGGACGGACACTGCGGTCAAAATGGCGGCCGGCTACGGAGTGGAGCTGGTCGGGAGCCTGTACAGATGATGAGACACCCAGTGCCTGAACCACACGCGACAACAAGCAGCGGACCGGCAATCGGTGGACAGCAGTTAAGGCGGAATGCACTAATGGGGCTGGCGTTCTTCCCCTTGTGTCGCCTGGTCACCGTTGGACTGAGATGTGGCGAGTGTAACATGGCGGCGCGCTGCTGAATTCGCGGACCCCAGCAAAAATCAGCAAATTGGAGGCACAGGTCGGCGCAGGTCAGTGATGGTAACCACCAATGCCGAGACTATATATGCGGGACTTTGGCGCCCGCCTGTAGCGTGAGCCGTGCTCCGTTTCCCACCACAGCGTGTACAGAAAACGGAGACTGGGGTCTGCATGGCGCTGATCCGGCGCGGGGCGCTGGGGGCTGAGGCTGGCGGTCACTGCCTTTAACACAATCTATGCCTATAATAACTAACAGGAAGCTGGGACCACGAGAGCACGGCACAGATTGCTGGAGGTGACTGCATCACGGGAGGTTGTGGGCGGGTCATTGGATCCCCAAGATGAATCGGCTGCACTGTGGGCACAAGTGGTAGCAGGGCGCCTGTACTAGGGGTAATTAATATACTAGCGGCTGGTGGCACAGGCGACAGGACATGGAGGAAATTGCACACACACCCTGAATACATCAGTCCAAGTTTGCTGTGGTCACCGGGTTCAGAGGAGTGCAGCAGACTGACATCAGCTGTGCAGAGTGGAAACCGACGGAATACACCCCGGTATCCGGATGCCCATACAGTGCCCCCTGAAACGCGTGAGTACATGTACTCGGCACTTGTTTAACTGGAATCAAAGCTGCAAATAACGGCGCGTGCTTGTCAGAACTGTTGAACTGCTACTATCCGCCTCTTTCATCATGAACTGCTGCACCGCAGTCCCCTACATAATCACTAACTGCCTACATCACGTGAGAGGTGGGCTACGACACAGGAGTACCGATCAAACGCTGCTACTCCGTCAACACGGCGACATCAGACAGAGTGACCAGATCATCGCTCCAGGCCACACAGGCGAGACACCCGCCCCAGGAGAAGATGGGTAAGCCTGACAAACAACAGCAGAAGATTTCATTCGAAAGCAAGAAGGCGCCTAAGTCCTCGGAGCAGATGGCTGATGGGGAAGCACCGGCCGAACTGGCGGCTACTACCAACATGGAGAAAATACTGCTGGCCATACAGGCGAACCTACAGGACATCAATGGCAAACTGGATAACTTAACGTGCAGAATGGATGGCATGTCTGAGAAACTGGACAAACATGGAGAACATTTGGACACAGCCGAAAACAGGATATCGACGGTGGAGAACGAGTCCCGCGCCACTACCTCTAAATGCTCCGGTATGGAGCGTGTATTGGAGGTGATAAAGGCGAAGGAGGAGGAGTTGGAAGCGCGCTCCAGGCGCAACAATGTACGCATCGCGGGACTGCCGGAATCTACCAACACAGGCCGCATGGAGATCTACATAGAGCAGCTATGCAAGGATATATTTGGAAAGGAAGCACTATCTCCGGTCTTCATCGTAGAGCGGGCACACAGATCCCTAGCCCCACGTCCTCCACCGGGGGCTACACCGCGACCGATAGTGGCCAGGATTCTGAACTATCGGGATAGAGACACTATGCTGCAACTGGCCCGTGAGAAAGGTACGATTACTTATCAAGGTAACACACTCGAGTTTTATCCAGACCACACTGTAGCTGTGCAACAAGCAAGGAAAGAATTTGCGTCTGCAAAATCCAAACTTAGAGACCTTAACATCAACTACTCCATGCTGTACCCGGCCAGATTGCGAGTATCTTGGGAGGGAAAGCCGGTGATCCTATCCACGCCGAAGGCTGCACAGGAATTTGTTAAAAAGGTGATGCAGCAGTCTAAAACGAAAGCTCGTGAGGAGCAGCAACAGGATTCGGACTGACGATGATCGGGGTTTGGAGTGGCTCCCCTCAGGTTATGTGGTAAGAGGTAGGATGCTTATTAAATGAGCTACTGATCCCGGGACAAGATAGAGCAGTGGCTGCATTATGTCACATTAGGGAGATTGTCGGGGATCACGTCCGACTGCCAGAAATGACTGTTGCAGGTAACAGCTGATCTTCTAGTTTTCTATATTGCTTGGTACCATATGGGACAGTTCAGAGTGGCAGAACTTGAAACTGATTTGGTGGGTAACTACATATGCTACGATGCCCATGTGCCCTCATCCTAGGAGAAATTGTGCCTTAAAACTAGAAAATGTAGAGTATATTGCCGACATGCACTGTTTACTATATCTAGGCCCTACATTACTGCCTTAGAATATCTTTGTTTTCAGGAGATCAGACATTGCTGACTATTGGCCGGTCTGACCGACTGCTGTACCTTGCGTGCCTTGAGTTGTTATGTTTATATAGTATATGTCTCGCACTACAGGATCATCGGAGGGGCCCACAATGCACCACACAGGCTGAGGTCGACCTTTCTTTCGAGGCATTCTTATAGTGTTGTTCTCATGATAACGATGCAGTCCGTCTGTTCACCTCATCGTTCACCTCCTAGGCAGGGATCTGGGTGTAGACTGATGACACCGGTCGACCGGTGTGTGCCAACTCACACATTACTGTACATATTACAAATCTGCACTGTATGATTGTTACATGCATACTATAATGCTTGGTGTTTTCAATATTCCACTGATAATGCTCGACAGTTACATCAGGACACTTATGTGCTGCGGACAGGTTTGAGGTGGGTGGGCAGAACTAACGTATGTGACTTATATGATATGTGAGTCGTCCACACTCATTCAGTTGGGTGTAGAGTTGTGCCCCAGGCGGACCTCCACAAGGGTAATCCCCACATCAGTTGTTTTTGGTATATAGGGGATGTTTACAGAGGGAAAACGGCTTCAGCAGTTTTGGGTTGCTGGAGTGGGAGGGGGTAGGAGGGGTTGGGGTAATGTTCATGTTACGAGACCAAAGCTACTACTACATGTTTACTTAAAGGACATTGCGGAGGGGTGGGTTGGTAGGGTGCACTTGATTTCCTCTATGATGGCAATGTTTTGCACTGTAGCTGATTGTGATCTGTTAACACAGTTGATCCATTGGTATAATAGATGGCCCGGGTAACTAGAGGTACTGGAAGAGCACATGTTAACTTCCTCACGTGGAATGTTCGTGGTTTCACGCAACCCAAAAAAATACGACAGGTATATGCTTACTTAAATAGATGGGAAATTGATGTTGCTGTGCTACAGGAGACACACATCGCGCCATACACACACAAACACATAGGTGGCCGCTGGTCGGAGTCCTCGTATATGGCTACCTACTCATCGTATTCCAGAGGGGTGATAACACTAGTTAGCAGGGGGATGAATTTCACGATCCATCAAGTCATTAGCGACCCTGGGGGGAGATATGTGATAGTGTCTGGCACCCTACGTGGCCACAAACTGACGCTTCTGAATGTATATGGCCCAAACCTAGACGCACCTGAATTTTTTCAGGAACTGTGGGGGCATTTACGAACACTCGCAAACACGCATATTATATGTGGGGCGGACTGGAATGTGACTGTAGAGGAGGGGGTAGATCGCTCCGCACATTCTTCTGAACCACACAAACAAGCCAGGGCAAAACTACTACACATGCTTGCTGATTTGTCACTAACTGACATTTGGAGACATAAATTCCCTGATGCCCCAGGGGCAACGCACATTTCGGCACTACATCATAGCTGGTCGCGACTGGACTATTGGCTTGGCACGGACAACATTGCACTATGGACACAAGAACTGCAAGTCCTGCACAGGACCTTGTCAGATCATAACCCTGTATTGTTAACTCTAACGATCCCAAATTATACCCCGCCACCTTTTCATTGGCGATTTAACTCTCGTGCTCTAACCGATTTAATCTATGCAGACACCATACACAAAGCGATTAAAGAATACTTTCAAATAAACGAACCGGTAGTGGAAGATCCAGGTCTTCTGTGGGAGGCCTTCAAGGCCACAATACGGGGTGTGTGCATGACCACCTTGATAGGCATTTTAAAGGACATAAGCGGGCAAATCACACGCTGCGAGACATGTATGAGGGAGCTGGAAACGGCCTACGAGACGACTCAGGATATCACACTGCTGAGGGAACTCCGTAACTTGCATTCAGAACACCAGATATTTATAGAAGATGAAATTAAATACCTGGATAAAAAACATGTGGCCCGATCTTATGGGGAAGGGGGCAGACCAGGCAGCGTACTGGCGGCCAGGATATGTGAAGGTAGGGGACACACAGCTATACTACGCGTTAAATCCGAAGAGGGCATGACACACACGCACGCCACGGAAATCTTACAATGATTTGCAAGCACGTACGAGGATTTATATAGATCTCGTCCGGTAGCAGAGAAAGAGGAGATATTTCGATATCTGGAAAACGTGGCAATAGGCTGGCTATCGGATGGGCAGAGAAAATTCTTAGCATCACCCATCACGGTAGAGGAGGTGACTGAAGTGATTGAAACTCTCCCAAATGGGAAAGCACGGGGTCCGGATGGTTACACCAACGAATTTTACAAACGATATGCGGATAACCTTGCCCCCCAGATGGTGGAAATGTACGGTGCAGCTTTTGACAAGGCAGAATTACCCCCAACATTGCGTGAAGCGGTCATAATCGCTTTACTTAAACCGGCCAAAGATTCAGAAATATGCGACTCTTATAGATCGCTCTCGCTTATAAACACAGACTCCAAAATGTTGGCAAAATTATTAGCAATACGGTTGAAGCCACTGATGACAAACCTGGTCCTACCGGACCAAGCGGGGTTTATCCCTACGCGTTCCACTTCTCACAATACCAGATCGTTGTTTGCCTTATCACACTACCTCCAACCATCTACTAAGGCGGTGGCGGTGATGCTAGATGCCGCCAAGGCTTTTGATTCTATTGAGTGGAACTACTTGATTGCTATTTTACAGAGAATGGGCTTCCCAAAGCGCTTCATCCAGTGGGTGTCCCTAATTTACACCAATCCGTGCGCCCGGGTTCGTATTAATGGTTACGTATCGGACCTATTTCACATTCACCGAGGTACTAGACAGGGGTGTCCACTTTCACCTTTGTTATTTGCCTTAGCGCTTGAACCTCTAGCCTGTATCATTCGCCAAAATTACAAATCGTCGGCATTGCAGTTCCCGTCTAGGCCACTACATATCTCTCTATATGCGAATGATATGCTGCTGTATGTTCGTGATCCCAACACACATTTAAACCAAATTCTACGTGAGTATATCAAATTTGGAGGTCATTCAGGTCTAGCCATAAACTGGTCCAAATCTTCCATTATTCCTCTAACTGACACGACAACTCCTCAGGACACCGACTACCCATTGGAGTGGCAGTCAGAACCAATACGTTATTTGGGAGTACTGTACCATCGAGACCCTGAAGTGGTTATAAGGTCCAACTATGGAGCAGCCATTTCCAAATTGGAAGATAAGATACACCGTTGGATACAACTGCCACTATCCTTAGCGGATCGTATAGCGATAGTGAAAATGAACATACTACCTAAACTGCTGTATCTTTTTAATAACATTCCGATCATGCCGCCCGGAGAAGTATTCCACCGTATAAAATCACTGGTGTTAAAACTTATATGGGCCGGCAAACAAGCACGGGTGGACCTCCAGACACTAACGCTTCCATATATTAGGGGAGGTTTCGGGGTGCCGGACTTTCTACTGTATTACTTATGCGCTCAGGCACAATATGCTGCATACTGGTACCACAACATACCATACCTCACGCATACTGCTATAGAGGAGGGGGATGCGTCACCGATACCGCTAACAGCGATCATTTCACATGTCAGGCAGCCACTACATGCTCAAGATATCAACACCGTTGACACCACCGTTAAAGCTTGGGGGAAACTGAGCCAGCTGGCTCATAAGTCCCCATTATATGCACCTGCAATGCATTTGCATTATCATCCGGCGCTGTCGGTCACTGGTGAAAAAGTAGGCATGTCCCTCTTGCAGCAAGTGGGCCTTGTGAACATGGGAGACCTGTTTCAAGATGGCAAGTTTGTAAACTCGGAAGACTTAACATATATCCACAACAAAACACCTCTGTTTACATTCACACATTACAGGCTGAAGCGGGCAATGCAAGTACACTATCCAACATTTCCCACCGAACCTGATAGCCTGGATGCGCTGCAGCTACTCATCACCACCCGGGACTTAACACACCTGGTGTCTAGGCTGTATGCCACAGCACAGGCGGAGATAACACATACCACTGACAAAGCCAAAGCCAGGTGGGACACAGTGCTAGTAGACCCGTTATCTGAAAAAGAATGGCAGCAGACTTGTGCACGGACGCAAATACTTACCCCTAACGGCAATCTCAGAATCATCCATTACAAGTTTGTGCATCAAGCATACTACACGCCTGCACGTATGTACAAATTTGGCCTGCAAGATAACGACAGATGCAAAAGGTGCAAAGAGGAGGGCGCGGGGTTTGTACATTTAGCATGGTCCTGTCCCAAGATCCATGATTACTGGATAGAAGTGATAGCTAAATTGTCCGTTATGGTTGAAGTAGAGATGGAATGCACTATATGCACCTGCCTGCTTGGTATTGTACCACAATTTAAAGCTACCCGTCGTAAGTTTTGTGTCATAGTGCTCTTGTTGGCTAAAAGACTGATCGCTCAGTGCTGGCACAGCAAGCAAGTGCCCAAAATATCGGGGTGGTTGCGCGATATTACCAGCTGTAGAGACAAACTACAAACCTATGAGGAAGAACTACCTACAAAAACCAGGCCTAAAGACTTTTGGTGCTACTTCACTGATTGCCTCATGCACTTGTACTGCTATCCAAGACGGGTGCACCCTCCGGCCCTGTGGACTCCTGGTATTCCTTGCTTCCCACTCATTATACTAGTAAGCCAGTAAGCTTGTAAGGGTCTCATGTTTTCTGTTCTAATGTTTGTTTTTCGTTCACTGTTGCACATCTACAAAATCAAAAAAAACTGTGAGACCTCAAGTACTGCATGGTAAAGCCGGATCTATCGTTTATTGCACTAAGAACTTTTTGTATAAATGAATGACATGTTTTGCGTCCTACTTAGCAGCAGGCCTCAGGGTTGTAGGCTCTTGGCTGTGTATAACTAACAAATGTCAATAAAGGTCTTCAAAAAAAAAAAAAAGATATAAATAAAGCAGGTGCCCCAGTTGAAGCTCAAATTCAGGAACGCATTATTCAGCCCAAAACAATGTGTTGTGGTCGAGGCCAAGCGGATGTGCGTTCAACCCATTTCCACCGTGAAAGGTGAGCTGTAATCCTCGATGGAGGTCTTTGCATCCTTGATGTTCTCGATCGCAATCCCCTGTAACACCCCTGGTTTACACCACAATGATTTAGCAGTTTCCTGAATTTTCTGTTCTAGAATTGTGTCTAAGAACCTTTGGATTTTGGGGTAGAGCCAGTGGCGTAGCTGGGGGAGGTTGTATTTACATTCAAGTATGAGGTTCCAGGCCGCTCGATCAACAAGAGGCCTAAAGGCCCCTTAACTTGGCCTTTATCTTCGGTCCAGGTGGAGATGAATCTAAAAAAGCTGCCTGCACGTTGCTGCTGGAAATGACAAGCAGACAATTTGCAGGTGCTGCTGAACGTGTCTAGGAGTCTAAAAATGACACCTGGAGGAGTTCAGCATATTTCTGTGGAGCCCAACTTCTTGGCAGGGTGGACTGCATTCACTTTGTGAAAATAGTGGGTGGACGCTGTGCACTCCGGAATTGTGCCCTGGTTGGTGTCTTCCAAGAAATGAATCACATCTGGTGACTTGAACAAGGAAGGCTGATTCGGCAACCGCAAAAAAGTCGATATGGCCAAAAGATACCTTTTAACTGTGCCCAAAGCAAAGCCTTGATGAGCTAATGATAAAACAAACAACCTCACATTGGACAAAGGTGCAAAATAAGGATCAACATGTTTGCCAGAGCACCAAGACTCAAACTTGCCCCAATAATAGGAGCACACAGTCTTAGTTGATGGACGCCTGGGTGCCAGAATGTATTTGCAGACTTCCGAAGAGAGGTTAAAGATTGTCAGCTACCGCCGCTCAATCCCCATGCATGTAGGTGGAGCAATCGCAGGTTCGTTTGCAGAGCCCTACCCTGTTGCTGTAACAAAAGATCCTGCCAAAGGGGTAGCCTGATCGGAGGATTGATGCTCATGCCAAGTTCGGCATACCATACTCACCATGTCCAATCTGTAGCAATAAGAATGACTTGGGCCTGGTTGTTCCTGATCTTCTTGAGAGCTCTGGGCAGAAGTGGCATCAGAAGGAAGGCGTACAAGAGGCCTTAGTTCCAGTCAAGATGAAATGTGTCTCAGAGTAAGAGCTGCCTTGGAAGTGCTGAAATTGCACTTTCTTGGCTGTGGCTAATAGATCTAGCCAAAGTTCTCCCCGGTCACAAAAGAGACCTTGCACCACGCATAGAGATGCCATTCATGATCCGCAAGACATCAATGGCTGAGTTTGCCGGCTCTGCCTTTTAGAGAGTCCACCAACGTTGTAAGACCAAGAAAATATCCTGATTTTCCAACCATGTCCGGAGATGCAATGCCTCTTAACATAGGGTCCATGACCACAACCTGCCCTGCTTGTTGCTTTACCATATGGTGGTGGTGTTGTCCATGAACACCTGAATGAGCCTTACCTTGATGGAAGGAAGAAAGGTGAATCCCTCTGATCCTTAACAGGTTATGTGAAACTGAGACTCCTCTGGAGACCAGATTCTTCTGATATTCACCTCTCCTAGACAGCTGCCAAACCTAGGAGTGACATATCTGTGAGCTCTGGGTGGGGGAAAGAGAGGGGTCTGCCACTGACCCAAGCATGGTTTGTCAGCCCCCACTGCAGATCATCTGCAGTTCCCTCTGATATCTGGAACCTGTCGGAAAAATGCACCTGATGCTGCACCCACTGGGACTTGAGGTCCCACTGCAGAGCTTGAATAGGCCAGCGGGAATGTGTTTCGGGCCGCAGGCCATGAGGCTTAGTGCCTCAGAGTCAGTCTGACTGAAATCCGGGATAGAGACTAACACATCAGAATCATATGCTGAATATCCTGAACTGCTATTCCAGAAGATAGGCCTGAAACTACAGATGGGCTGCAACCACCTTCAACACCTTTGTGAACACCTGAGAGGCACTGGTAAAGCCAAAGGGGAGCACAGTGAACTGAAAGTGCTCTTGACCAACCGTGAACCGCAGGTAACGTCTGTAGGCAGGCAGGACAGGGATGTGAAAATAGGCGTCCTGCAAGTCCATTACTACCACCCAGTCTCCAGGGTTCAGGGCAGACAGGATCTGTGCTAGCTTGAGCATTTCAAATTTCGTCTTCTTCAGGGAGAAGTTGAGAGGACCCAGGTTAGTATAGGGCAGAGGACTCTGTCCTTTTACTGCAGCAAAAAGTATCGGGATTAAGAACCACAACCTACGTCTGATTTCTTTGCCCAAAAGAGCCTACATTTCCTTTTGCAGAAGGGAGATATGGTCCTCCATCAGCCGATGTGAGGATGGCAGCATAGAGAGTGGGGTTTCTGTGAGTGGGAGGGCATAACCACGGTGAACAATTTGGAGCACCCATCTGTATCAGGGTATGAACTGCCATTGAGGTAGGTGGTGCTTGATCCTGCCATTGACCAGTTGACCCTGAGGGTGATAGAGCATATTAAAGGGATTTGGAGGCTGCCGGGGTTGGCAGACTGCAAAAACAACAGGTGATGGACCGAATGAGGATCAATGTCACACATTCAACCCAGTCAAAAGATCTGGGTCTTAATCCATCGTTTTTTTGCACTCCACACCACCCTGGGTTAGACAATGGCGATATGCAAATCAGCTCTGACCCTGTGCCCCATGGGAACAGTCCAGTCCGAACTACAAAAGCCATGTCCTTCCCAGAACGGAATCAAGCATCCGAGGACCGGACCGGTTTCGAGGTAACACCTCTCATCAGCCCGGCTAGCTTGACTCCAGTGGTGTGGAGTGCCTGGGACCCACGTCTGGGCATCCCCAGTACACTTATAGCGAGTTTGCAAAAACAACAGGTGATGGACCGAATGAGGATCAATGTCACACATTCAACCCAGTCAAAAGATCTGGGTCTTAATCCATCGTTTTTTTGCACTCCACACCACCCTGGGTTAGACAATGGCGATATGCAAATCAGCTCTGACCCTGTGCCCCATGGGAACAGTCCAGTCCGAACTACAAAAGCCATGTCCTTCCCAGAACGGAATCAAGCATCCGAGGACCGGACCGGTTTCGAGGTAACAACTCTCATCAGCCCGGCTAGCTTGACTCCAGTGGTGTGGAGTGCCTGGGACCCACGTCTGGGCATCCCCAGTACACTTATAGCGAGTTTGCAAAAACAACAGGTGATGGACCGAATGAGGATCAATGTCACACATTCAACCCAGTCAAAAGATCTGGGTCTTAATCCATCGTTTTTTTGCACTCCACACCACCCTGGGTTAGACAATGGCGATATGCAAATCAGCTCTGACCCTGTGCCCCATGGGAACAGTCCAGTCCGAACTACAAAAGCCATGTCCTTCCCAGAACGGAATCAAGCATCCGAGGACCGGACCGGTTTCGAGGTAACACCTCTCATCAGCCCGGCTAGCTTGACTCCAGTGGTGTGGATTTCCGGGGACCCACGTCTGGGCATCCCCAGTACACTTATAGCGAGTTTGCAAAAACAACAGGTGATGGACCGAATGAGGATCAATGTCACACATTCAACCCAGTCAAAAGATCTGGGTCTTAATCCATCGTTTTTTTGCACTCCACACCACCCTGGGTTAGACAATGGTGATATGCAAATCAGCTCTGACCCTGTGCCCCATGGGAACAGTCCAGTCCGAACTACAAAAGCCATGTCCTTCCCAGAACGGAATCAAGCATCCGAGGACCGGACCGGTTTCGAGGTAACAACTCTCATCAGCCCGGCTAGCTTGACTCCAGTGGTGTGGAGTGCCTGGGACCCACGTCTGGGCATCCCCAGTACACTTATAGCGAGTTTGCAAAAACAACAGGTGATGGACCGAATGAGGATCAATGTCACACATTCAACCCAGTCAAAAGATCTGGGTCTTAATCCATCGTTTTTTTGCACTCCACACCACCCTGGGTTAGACAATGGCGATATGCAAATCAGCTCTGACCCTGTGCCCCATGGGAACAGTCCAGTCCGGACTACAAAAGCCATGTCCTTCCCAGAACGGAATCAAGCATCCGAGGACCGGACCGGTTTCGAGGTAACACCTCTCATCAGCCCGGCTAGCTTGACTCCAGTGGTGTGGATTTCCGGGGACCCACGTCTGGGCATCCCCAGTACACTTATAGCGAGTTTGCAAAAACAACAGGTGATGGACCGAATGAGGATCAATGTCACACATTCAACCCAGTCAAAAGATCTGGGTCTTAATCCATCGTTTTTTTGCACTCCACACCACCCTGGGTTAGACAATGGTGATATGCAAATCAGCTCTGACCCTGTGCCCCATGGGAACAGTCCAGTCCGAACTACAAAAGCCATGTCCTTCCCAGAACGGAATCAAGCATCCGAGGACCGGACCGGTTGGCAGACTGGGCAGATCTTTGGTCCCACAGAGCTTGTAGCAACGGAGGCTACTAAAGGACATGAGAGATCCTGGCTGTGGTCGGTGGGCGGAAATGGACATGGATGGTAACCCCTACCAGAGCCACGGGAATGGTGAAAGGCAGAGTGTAGCTGGTGCTGGGCCGTGGAAAGTCCAAACAATTGGGCGGTGGCACTACTGCCATTAAAGCGCTCAAGCACCAAACCTGCCTTATCACCAAAGAGGCAAGCGCCATAAAAGGGCATGTGCATAAGGGATGCTTGGACATCCACCAAAAAACCCAGTAAACTTCAGTAAAGCATGGCAATGAAGTGCATGAGGAAAGCTGAGTTCCCAGTACAGGGCCATGGCAGCAGGCAATCATCCTGTGCACAGGAACCCCTGTGTGGGACTTAGGCCCATGCCTCAAGCAGAACATCTGTGAGGCCTTTATTAAAGGGAAGGAGAGGTTCTGAAGGGGCAAATCCTGGCTGAAGCACCTCTGTCGAGAAATTTGTCTTGACTGCCTCAGAGAGCAGCCGAAAATTCAGGACCTCAGCTACCCTCCTCACAACCATTGCAAATGAGGCACCCTCCTCTGTAATCATGGTAGGGGGGAGACCAGGCCACTGTCGGGGGAGGTGTCCAGTCCCCTAGCAACTGCCATATTATCATACCAGCTGTTCTCAGAATCGTCTAAAGATTGGGACACATAAGGGTCCACACATCCCTCCCAAACATCACCCAATTCAGGCACGTCATATAAATAAGGCCCTGGGGGGGGAGAAGCTACGTCAGCAAGCAAGATGGCTGCTTAGGCTCCCGGCTCCGCCAACCTCCATAACCCGCCACGATATCCTGTATATTATCCTGACTTTACGCCTAGTCTCTGTGTGCGTGAACTGTTCTGCACTCCGATGGTGAAATCCGGAAACTTTTATCGGCTTGTTTGACGAAGTTCCATCGAGTTGAAGTTTGCGGCCTACTCCAGCGGTGAAGCCGGGGCCTGGAGTACTTTCACAGCCGGGCTGTAGTGCAACAACATCGGCCAGGAGAATCGGGCTGGGTCCGGTCGACCGGAGTGGAGGCTCTAATTCAGCCCGAATTTGGCAGCGATCGTTTTCATTGCTCAGCATCTACCGAGGGGTGAGTCTGCTTGCTGCCGGCTGCGGGTGGGGGCCCCCGTCCCGCGGACCCGGTTCGGGGTCTCTGGCCTGCGTCCTTAACTGGGTTGACCGTGGCTGCGGACAAAGACTGGTCACCCTTCGCATTTGCACGTTCGTGGTCCTGTCTGTCCCCCCGAGGATGCCAGACTCACCCGGGGAGGTGATTGTGACTGATATCGGGCATGAGACTATGGATCGAACGGTGCATGAGCCATCGCTGAGGTCAATACTAGCAGAACTTTGGGCATTTCGCTCACATGTGGATACTTTGTTGAGCAAATTGGACACGCGCCTATCTGAGATGCTCCTGGTGGAACCGGGCCCAGCCTTATTGTCGGACCAGGAATCTGCAGCCATTCATACCGCGGCCATTTTAACTCCGTGCGAGAACCCCGTGAGGAAACAAGTATTGGAACCATCGGGCGCTGCCCTGGGAGACGGTGTTCCCGAGGATGTCATGGTATTGCTAAACCTTCCACCACCACCGCCTTTGGAGATATCGTCAGGCGTTCTCCTCCCGGAGACTTTTGTTTGTGACTTTCCATTCATTTTGGGGTCATCTTCTCCTTCCCTGGTGACGCTACGACTCCTGTGCAAGACACATTGAGACTGTTCAACTAAGAGGGAGAATTTGTCTGCGTCTACAGTTCCTGTGGACTCACTGCCTGCCGGTAGCCATGGGCTGATTTCTGATGACTCTCTTCTCCTTTATTTCTTCTTTGTATGCCTTTGGGTCTCGCTGGGAGGGGTTTGTGTTCTTGTTCGGAAGGGCCAAGGCTAAGATCGACTGGGTCGGGAAGGGTTAGCATGGCTTTCACAAGTGTTGGGCCTGCAACTGTTTGCTCTAAGAGGCTGGGCGGTGTCTCACGGTACCCTCTAATTTCTTCTATATTGTTGTCATAAACTTGTCTTTTAGTGATAGGGGGTATCTGTTTCAGGCGGGGGGGTCTAAAGGGGCTGGGAGCACACATGGATATGCCCTCCTCCGTTCTTTCTCCTACCTTTGGGGTTTTAGTTATTAGGGGCGACAGGCACGCTGCTAGTGGGGTCAGGCTGTAGCCATTTGCAGGGGTGCAGGGTGGGGGGCTGGAGGTTTTATTTATTTTTTTGCCTTTTTTATTTTCTATGGCCTTTCTTTTCTTCTCTCTCTTTTCTTAAAGGATCAGTATAGCTACGAATCATTCGGATTCTTATCGTGTGCTGGTATTTCGTGCTTAGGTTCTTATGATATCCTGATTCCTGGGTGGGCAGGCTCTGAGTACTGGCACAACATGGAATGTATATTGGGTGTTCTTTTGTACCGATCTATATGCTCTGGCGCCAATTCTCCATTATAGTGGTTATTACATGCATATTCTGTTTCTTACCCTGTCCCCCGCATTCTGTTTGATTGTATAGCACCTGATCCTCTCTTATAAAATATAAAATGAAACCTCTGTCTCATCCTGGAATCCAGTTGTGCGTTCTAATACAAGTTTTATCCTGCATCGCTGCCGGACCTTTGGGTTGTCGGCTGATGAGCTGTGTCACACTGTGATATCGGAGATTTTAATTTGTCTAGCGGCCGGCCCCCGTGGTTGTTGGCCCATACCTGTATTTTTACTGAATGCTACAATAAAGGTTTTTAAAAAATAAATAAATAAATAAATAAATAAGGCACTGGTTCCGATATGGGGAGTCTGTCCCAGGTCGGCACCAGTGCTGGAATTAAAATAATACCCATCCGGCTCCGTATCAAATCTGTGAATGATGATAGGTGTGTACCCACCACTGGATGTCAGTGGCACAGGGGGCATCGGTACTAGACTAGGCGCCAGTGAAGGTCGAAGTCACTCAAGTGGTGCCTCTCCAGATACCATTATTGGATCCTTGGGGCTCGACTGGTGCGAGGGTAAAACTGTCTGTGGAAAACTAGTAGGGGGTCCGTTCCGTACCCATGGTGCCCAAGGGTGCTCCAGAGGTGTTGGGGTGCCCAAAAATGAAGTGCATGACCTCATAAAATTCTTTAGCTAGCAGTGGGTTGGTTCCAGAAATGCTGGGTGGCATGGAGACTGCCCAGGCACAGGCTCCACCACAGAGCTAGGCCTTGAGTGCCGAACGGTCCAGTCGTAGACCTCTTCAGCTTATTTTTCTTTATGCAGCACTTACCTGACTTCTCCCATGATTTGGAGTGGGACGACGATCGCTGGGTATTACTTTGCAATTTCAGGACCTTCCTCTCAACTGATACCTAGAGCATCACAAAGTCAACCAACATTGGGCACCGAGGAGTTTGAGAGAGCACTCCCTTAGCACCTTAGGATGCATGGCTCAACAGTCCTCCCATGTCTTAGCATCGGGGTCTCGTTCAAGACACCAGAGACAAACCAGGCGTGGGTCAGTCACTGACATCTGTGGATGAAAGGCACCGCAGGGCTTCAAACCTGCCTTTCTGGTGAACATCCTTCGCACCAGGTGACAAAGTCTCAAAAATCTTTGACAAAAAAGTTACTGGGAGTAGGCCTTCTACGGATCTGCGATGACTGGTATGGAAAGAAAAGAATTAATGTCAGCGTGAGTGGGTGGTGCCTATACAGCCACAACGCACATCATTTCCAGCACAGACGATGCCACCAGAGGGTGTGCAGAGACACTGCTCACCAAAAATGTCCAGATCCAGCCTGGGGGATATTCTAAGCTAAGGAAACTGAAGATAGAAGTCTCTATAAGATTTCTATTCAAACTGAGAGCAAGAGTCTTTCTTTGCCCAACGCAGGAGCAACTTTGCATGTTTTTACCTGTTTGAAATTGATGGGAACCAGATAGATGGAAGTACAAAAATGAGATATTTGCTGCCCTGATGAAGTCCTTTTAAGTGATGAAAAGCATTAGCTGGGTCTGACAAAAAAAGGATTGGAAATTTGCTCATAATAAAAGGTATTTGAAAAAATTCCAGCGCTTGGAGGATAGTTCTTAACACAAAGAAAGACTCTAATTATGATTTTTGGATCTTAAGTGATTACAGTAAAAACAAAAACATGGCTATGTGAATGAATTAAGAGACAGCCTGTTGCCATATCACCAAAGAGTTTAAACACTTTTTAACAGTTTTACATATGTTTTGAAGTATATTATACATAGTACTTTAACATTTTATGTTGTTTTATAGTACTATTTATTTTATACTTTACATATTTATATTTTCCGAAAGCGTTTATTGACATTTATTTACATATTTTAGAACATTGTTACATATTTTTGAAATTTTGTTACCAATGATTGCCTACAGTGCTAATATTTTCTAAAGGGAGATAACCTTTTTATGTTTTCATTTAGGGGCCATTTATTTTTTTACTGCTAAGTGTACTTCTGTATCTATTCCTTTCATTTTTCATTAGATTTCCTGGGAGCAATACAGTCTACTGCTTGTTGGATAAGGTAAGTTTTTCTATAGAGTTTTAGGTTTGTGGGATGTGAGTAGAACTAGGTAGTGTAAATTATGTTGGGTTTTATTTTCACGGTTATTCATAGGTTGTGTTCTCTTGTTTAATAGTATTGTGTGCTAGACCTACTAAGAGTTTAGTAGTAGTAGTATCATATTAATTTAGATATCAAATTATATTTAATGTTTATTATAGTTGGGATGTTGAGTTTATGTTCTATTTGAAAATAGTGTTTTGTGTGGGTGGGTATTGTATGCTTTTAACCCCTTTCCTGTGGGGCTAATTCCCCCGCGGTGCTGGGGGAGGGGGTCGCGCGCGGCACCGCGGTGCTTGTGATGAGCTCGGTGGCGCTGCTGAGCTCGTCATGACTACGCCTGTTTCCATGAAACGCTCAACACAGCAGGGGAATTATCCCCGCGTGGGCGTCCCGCGGCGTTCATGATGAGCTCAGCTCATCATGAGCACAGCGCCACTGTGCCTCATGATGATCTGAGCTCGTCATGAGCACCCAAGGTGTTAAAGGTTTAAGGATCTGAAGTCATTTCATAGACCTGCAGTTTTTGCGTTTGTTTTCTTAAGAAATTATTTTGGATTCTAGTAATTCTTATTTGCTTTGATGTTTGGGGGTTTCCTGGAGTGTTTCTTTCTTTTACATTTTTTTTTGTAATGGTGCCCTATGACTTTGGATTACTTTGATGGATTTACTTTGGACTTTTTAATTTTTGCATTCTTTGTGCTTCACTTTTTCTTTTTTTGTGGATTATATTTTCACAAATGTAAATGTAAATGTAAATGTTAATGTCTTGTAAAGCACACTGCTGCCCTGAGGCGTCGTGGCGCTGTAGACCGCAGGGGAACCTGTCCTGGCTATCCCTGTGAGATGGTCCCTACTGGGTATCTCCAAGGTGAAACCAGGCATCCCTGGCGAATGTGGGGGGCCGTTGTAGAGATGAGGCAAGCTAATGCCCAGAGTTGCTGAGTGTGATCCCTGGTTAGAGTAGGCACCGAGGGGAGAATTATCGAGTCCGCTGACCCTGGTCAACGACCCTGCCGCGTCGGGAATTGAACCCTGGTCCCGGGCCGTTCTCTGCTTCCGGGTCTGCTGCCTCTAACCAGTGAGCCACACCAAGTAAGTTTAATTTCGTTATTTGTGGGTGGGAAATGTCATATTTTAAGCATGTATGTGTAATTGCTGTTGTAAGGTCATTTTGTGGTTGTTGGTGTGCTGATTTTGAATTATTACACTTTTTTTATTGATCAGTTTTTTTCTGTTAGTTATATGTTTTTTCAACATATATATAAAAATAGTTTAATATTTAGTTCAAATCCTTAAGGTATGGTGGCGTGTAACTCGGTTAAGGGTTTTTGGTTGGTATGTAGATAGCTAGGTGTTTTATAATAGGGATTTTCTTATTGATTCTAATTGTTATTGATTCTAAGTAGTATACTTCACTTTTGTTAACAAAGATTCTAACTAAGTTGTAGCATGTCTTGCATTCTACTGATTTGTTTACCTATTTTAAGTTTAATTTGTTAATTTGGGTTAATGATTTCTCCATTCTTTTTTCTTTTTTTCTTTTTTATTGAAATTTATTGATAAACTTTGCTGATACCATTTGACGTTTACAGATCTTATTGTGTACATTTCCATGGCAGCGTGTAAAGCGATACAAATTACAGATGTAATTAAACCTCCCTCCCCCCACAACATCAGTTAGTCCAGTTTCCGCCCCTAGGTTGCCCCTGTGGTCTCGGGACAACTGATGCGGATTTGTCGCTTAGATCTGGGTCGGAATCCTCCGCTGGGGGTGAGCAAATATTGCCTCGAAAGCGTTCCATCTGCCCTGCACCCACTTACAGGGACAACCTCTGTGGGATTGCTCCATTCTTAGTTGTTGGTAGCTTTGTTATTTCTGTAGGACTTTTATAAATTTGTAGAGTTTAGGCTGAGTTTCCCCGAGCGTGGCTTGGAAGACATTGTACCATTCTTACACTGTTGGTTTTGGCTTCTTGAGCCATAGTGATGGCAGACATTCCGCCATGGTATTTGGGTGGGCATCTGTGTTCAGATCAGCGCAGTCTGCCAACCCAAGTGTCTTTAAAGTAGTCTGTTAGGATCTTAGTTTGTGTTCATTTTGTTCATCAAATGGACTTTCTATAAGTAGGTTGCAGTGGTTGGCTGCCTCTGGTACTGGGACATAGACTAGTGCAATTCGTTTTTTTATTTAAAAGGCAGACTTGCTGTTTGCTGCATATCCTACACTTAGTACAGATTGCTAGAGATGTCTCCAAATTCTTAGATTACAATGGTAGTTAAAGTCTTGAATGGCTGTGTGTGGAAATAGTTAAAGTATTGTTTCGATCACAGCTTTCTCAAAGTTGATTATTATTTCATGTGGGGCTTAGTTTAATTTTATTGTGGTTTAGTATTACGCAACAAGTGCTAGAGTGCTAGGAGTAGATTAGTGTTTTGATATTCACCCTGCATGGTGTATATCTGAGTGAATGGCTTAGGGCACATTCCAGTTTAATTGATCATCCATATTAGTCTTTATAAATGATCTGCTGTAGCAAATATAATAATGCATTTGTCAATAATAAAGTTGCCATGTCGAAGGAAGGGTTCATCAATATATGTGGTGGTTCAGTATTTAGGAATTTGGATGCCTTGTTATCTTTTCAGGGACTGCAGGATTATCATTG
Source organism: Lissotriton vulgaris (assembly GCF_964263255.1). Classification (NCBI taxonomy): domain Eukaryota; kingdom Metazoa; phylum Chordata; class Amphibia; order Caudata; family Salamandridae; genus Lissotriton; species Lissotriton vulgaris. The sequence continues at coordinate 133,217 of NW_028246666.1, forward strand.
GTGACTTTCTTATATAATGCTATTAAGCTTTTTAAAGTGGATATAGCTTGTAGATGACCTTTAATTTGTGTTGAGGTACTTTAGGAAATATATTTTTTGAGGGCGGTTGTATTCTCTCACGTTAATAACAACATGATTCCTCATAGTAGAAGTGGCGGCTGGTAGAATTTTAAAGTGGTGAGGCGTATTGCTAGCGAACGTGCGAAGCCAACTTTATTAAGAGGCCTTGGAAAGGGAGAATTCTTTTTAAATTGATGTATTCTGGTGACTTTGAGGAAATAGAAATTTTATGATCAGGAATGTTCCCTAACGTGTACCCCACCGTCTCCATGTACGAGTTTAAAGTGCATGTAACTTCCCTCCTGTACCAGCTATGAAGACGCAAATACATTTGCGTCCAACGTTAACATGTCCTCTTTCAGATCCACCCTGAATGGGTCGGATATTCCGTTCCTAAGTATGCCTTGCCACCGTCTTTGTATGGTGCATTTTCTGTATTCCTGGCTCTGTGTGAGCTAGGCCCCGATTTCTGTCATCGAGCCTTTTCTTTTAATAAAGTCATCTCTGCCTCCTGAAACTGCAACGTGAGATGCCCCATGAACTCTGTCCTACTCCCTGCGAGGCGAGCGGGGCCTGGCTCGGCCTGCTTGCCTGCCAAAGACAGTATTTTACCTTCACGTTATCAGCATAGCCAAGCTCAGCTTCCCGAAAACACATTCCAGTCTAGCAGGATAGATAAACAACCCCTCAGCTGCAGAGCAAAGGGCCCGGCCTTTCTGTCTCCCTGCAAGTAATTCATAGCTCCCGTTACCATGGTAGGCCCATGGCCCTCTCGCTTTACACACAGACACGTAGGCACATATGCACGCATTCATAGTCAGTATAGGATAGCCTCTGCCCAAGAGACCTTTCCTTCTAGATAATATGGTTCCCAAACATCAGATATCAGATATGATATAGGAACGAGTTGATCTGACATGCCAGACTTCTGTCTCTTTCCTCTAGTGTAAATGTCAAGTCCCCTGCACCCTCCAGCTTCACGTCAATCACACGTCATGCAGCTGCGCGCGCATCCAGACCTCAGATTTCTGCTGACATTGCAAGATTCTGCTATGTACCCACCCACTTGTGACACTTTCATGTGACGTTTCTAGCACACACCTCTGTGTACGCCCTAGTTCACGCCTTCTGATTACGTATTGCTAACACGTGTGTGTTCTTATCTTGTTTCTCTCAGCTGTTACGCCTTCTGTATTGATTCTCATTCTGTGCATTAAGTATAAAAGTTATGTATTATCAATAAAGTATGCTCTATCCCTTCCTGAACCCCAGCGGTGTCAGGAACATGATATCCGGTTCTGAACCATTCCTTTTTAAGGAATAAAACCCCTTAGAACTCTAACACCACAGACTCTGTCTCTTTCTTTCCGACTGAGTTATTTTATAGTACTTACCTGCATAGAAATTAGGACGGTAATTAAATATTTACCACAACTTTTCAGCATATTTCTGTGCTAAATGAGCCACAAATAAAGCTCTTATAAGCATGTATTAAGAAATATAAAAAAAATGAAAGATGTCAAACAAGGCACACATGCGCGATACCTAAATCACAAACTCTAGAAGCCTGGATGTGTTGTGAGCAGAGGAGGGGAAACACCTCATGTGACCAGAGGATGAATGGTAGGTTTAGTTTTCACAACATCAACATTCAGCTGGCTGGGGAGCCATGGGAGAGATGAGCCAGTGATGACTCTCCAGCAACCAGAACCCAAGGTTAAAAACATTTTGCACCGGCTCACTGCCCTCTCAAAGCAACCCATATTCTCGCGCCTTGCAGGAAAACAACATCAGGAAAAGTGTCACCTTGGAGCCACATGGGGCACTGTATGCCAGCGGGGTCGAGAAACATTTTTGTTTATGACCATGCGCTGACTGAAGGAAGTATTTATACTAAGGATACAGACCGTTCTGCGTGAGGCGGGTGATTATATTTTCTATGTAGCACCCAAATTTGTGGCCAGTGGCAAGTAGTGGGCCAAGCTGCAAGCTCTTTACAGTGCACTTACTGCCAGCACGCTTCCTGCTTAAATGTAGCTCCTCATACAATGAGCTGGGTGGTCAGGGCCCAGGGGTGCTATAGTTTGAAAGAATAATGCATGCTAATGTGGGAATGGGGACAACAGCACTAGTCTAACCCCTGATGAGTGTGTCTGGACAAGAAAGTGTACCCTCTTAAAAATTTCAAAGTATATTTCTGTAACATGCAGAAGCTTTGACATTATCACAAGCTACTTATGTTCAATGAAATCATGCTAAGCTACTAATATTATTGTGTTGTACACATCAGACAAGATTATATTATTGGCCACCCTCCGCAAAATTACCAGGCATGATAACTTTAATGCAGGATTGCCAGCAGTACTGTAAAAAAGGCTTTGTGAATTTGGAATGCCTCTTCAATGGTAGTATGTAATAGCAACAGCTGCAATGCCCCTGGCACGAATGCAATACCTAAGTAATAGTATTAGCTTTAAAAATCTTTTGCAAATTATGGACTTGGAAAACACACACATTTTCATCTGATACACACTTTTCAATTTTGGTATACATACATTAATTTAACCACATCAATACTAAGGGAATTTTCCCCCGGTGCTCATTTTTTTGAAACCCCATTGTTCATGACGAACTCAGCTCGTCATGAGCACACGACCAGTGTACTGCATGACGAGCTGAGCTCGTCATGAGCTGCGAAGGGGTTAACCAAGCAAAAGATTCTGATTTGGTTGGCTGGTCTGCACATACGAGAGGTACTCACTGGTAGCTGGAGAGCTACCAGTACCTCATGAGCTACTTGTTGGAGAAGCCTGCTACAAACTTATATACTGAGCACAAGCATGTCCAAAGTATCTGTTTACAGCATGCAGCATGGGGCTATTGTCACAGGGTCATGAGCTGAGTCTCATGACTCTGTGACATCACGTCATAATAATCAAAACAATTTTTTTAACCTAAATGCAATGTTGCTACAGTAATCACAGCACAATACAAAGTACTGTAATTATTGTAAGCAGCTGCTTATGCTGTAAAAAAAAGAATACATTATCCCTCCCTTTATCATCTCGTCACAGGAATGGATGGGTCAGTTATGCTTGATGACCCAGCCAATCCAGGGACGACTTAGGAAAGGGCAGTTCATCAATGCTGCTCAAGAAATAAGCAACCTCTGAAGGTTCAGGGCTTACACTGTACCAGCCCGGGGCTTCTTTAAAACATGCGCTACCTTGTGATATTTGTGAGAGGTCTCCAAGGACCTCAATATATCTAATTGCAGGGCTGGCACTGTCAGCCTGTATTTCCAGAGAAGAAACTTTGTGACACATGCGCACTGACGCATGTGCCACAAGAAACCTGTCTGACTGACTGCCATCTCTAATACCCATGTCTGAACGTCATCCATTAGGGAGGCAGCTGCCCAGGAGGAGTCCAATTCCAGCACTGGTGCAAGGCTTTCACATTTCTTTTAAAATGCTAGGAAACATCATCATTGGTGTTACTTAGAATACAAACCCAATGCACCAGGATAAGCAGAACACAACACTTGTTCACTATACATACAGGGTGGAACCATAAAAAGGACAAGATCAACTGTGACACTACATAGCAAGGCACGCCAATAGGGTGGGAGAGGAGGATGGGAGTTGGGTAGTTAGATATTGTTGTTACATAAGACATAAGGACTTCATGCACATGTAAAGGACTATCAAAGTCGCCTCTCATGTAGGACTAGTATAAGGGCTGATAAGGATGGGTGTTTTAACCAAAGGTTGTAAGTAGAACAGCATAGGGATATATTAATGGTGAGGTATTTTAATGTATCAGACGTAACTATAGATGCCTAGTAAGAAATGTATACTGGTTAGGCCGGAAAAGCCAAAAGATGCAAAATATGAAGTATACAATTATGAGAGAAATGTCTAATAAAGTTTGTTTAAAATAAATTGGTGTTACTTAGCATTTCAAAAGAAATATGGATGCCAGTAATTACTGTTTGCAAATACCATCATGGTAATTGCAAGTAGCAATGGCATGATCCACACATATGCAATAAGAAACCACAGCTGCATAGTGGTTCTCCCATAACAAGAATTAGGGTACTATTTTGTGCGTTTCCAACTAACATTCTCGGTTCTTGCACTTTCTTGGCTGTAAGTGTAGCCCATGTGTGAGAGTACTTGTTTGCCTTTCTGTGATGTAATGTTGCTCATTCTGTCTGAAAATAATTTTATAATATAGTTAAATAAATTGGTATAATTTTAAGTTTGCTTTGTAAATGTACACAAAATATTACAATAATTTTGCATTTTATATTTACAAAGGCTATGTTGATTCTAATTGCAGTTCTGTTTTTTCAGGTTTCTGATGAAAATGTTCCTATGTGGATCAGGTGGGTTTTTTCCTGTTGGGGGAAAAGGGTGGATTAGTTATATTTGAAATGTCTACTTGTGGTTTGCTTGTAGAGGTTGAGGGCTTTTATTTTTATTGTTTATGTTTAAGATTTAGCTGATATTTAGAAAAGCTTTGATTTTTACTTATTTTTACGTGTGTTTCTCCAGGTGTTTCATTGTTGAATTTCATTGGTTGTTCTGTAGGTTGTGGATGCAGTTGAATCTTTATTTTTTATATTACATTTATTGTAATAAGTATTTTTTTGCTGCTTAATTATTTGATGTTTTGAAATGTATTTTCACTTTTTCATGTTTAAATAATACTTATTATACAATTTAAATAATGTAGCTAGACAACTTAATTTATGTAAAGTTTAATTTTGTGTGTCATTAATAAAATAGAGTTATCATATTTTGTAATATTTGGCTTTATATTTTTCTAAATTAGTGGAGTCGATATTATTGTGTGTTTCGATATTTTTTATATTTTATATATTTATTTAAAGGTAACAAATATTTATAATTTTGACATTTGTGGGTTCCTTAATAACAGAAATAGATATTTTTAACAGCAATATTTTGGTAATCGATATTTCTGTTTGTGTTAAATAACCCTTTTGCTGCTAAGTCTTTTTTTTGGGTTATTTTGGCTAGTTCATGCTTAGGTCTCCATAACTATTTTCCACATAAGCTATCAATGCCAAATGTGTGGCCTTTTTTCCAACATCCTCGTAATTCTAAAGGGAGCCCAGGGTTTGTAGATTACCTTGAGAGAACTTAGAAAATAGAAAAACATAGCTCCATTTTTAGTTTTTGGGTAAAAAAAAAGGAACAAAGTGTTCTGCAAAAAAGGTCTGTTTTTACCCTACAAATGTCATCAACAAAAGGTTTTCTGTGCTGAAGTCACAATTTTCCTGGCTTTCAGGAACATGCAGAGCTGAATTTAAAAACGATTATTTTAACACAGTTTGGGCATTTTTCAAAGACGTAGCCTATTTTTCCTAATTTTTGTGCTTACGACCTACTTCCAGTTTGTAGTGGAAAGAATGTGATTTTGGAGAGCTATAGATTTCTGAAAAGTAGACAAAATTCAGAATTCAGCAAGGGGTAATTTGTGTAGATGCCTCAAGGTTTTTCCAAGGAAACTAACTGCTGAAATAAAAAACAATTTTGAAAATTAGTAGGAAAAAATAACTATTTGTGACAATGTTTTCATTGGTAACTTCTCATCACAATAGCGGATTTACAAAAAAGTAATATACTGCTGGACCCTTCCTGGTTGTGGGGATATATAGGCTTTGTGGGTTTTCCAAGAACTTGAGGTACCCTGAATCAATAACTGAGCTGCACCTTTCCATGGTTTTTCGTTGCGTACCCGGTATAGAGCAATTCATTTGATAAATTATAAAGAGTGAAAAATAGATATCGAGGGAGCCTATGTATTTCCAAAATGGGCACAAGATATGAAGTTTAGAAGTAGTGGTTATTTGAACATCTCTGAATTTGTGGGCGCCCATACTGGCATTTCTCAAAATGTATTCTTTCCTACACTCTGGCTTACATTTGGAAGGCACTAATGTGTAGAAATAACATTAGTAGTAACACTTGTTCTACTATTATGTGTTTCCCTAAGTCTCCTGATGTAGATGGTACCACACTTGTGTGGGTAGGCCTAGTGCCGGCGGTAAGAAAGGGCCCAAAACTAAATATAGACACATCACATTTCTCCACACAAAACGGACCCATTTTTTTCAGTGTGGCTAGCTATGGAATTAGGGCCCTAGCTCAGCCAGCACATTGAAACCTGCACTTTTTTCAAAACTAGACACCTGGAGTAATCCTGGGTGGAGTGACTTGTGTAGGGCTAATGGCCGCGACTGGACAGGCCTCAAAACTTAATATGGGCACAGCACATTTTCCCACAGAAAATGACTCTTTTTTGTAACATGCTTTTCTGTGGATTTTGGGCCCATCTCAGGGAAACCTAGCAAATCTGTACATATTTGAAAACTAGACACCTAGGGAAAGAAATCAAACCTCAAATGTTGGCTTGATTCTAATCACAGCACACAGACTATTAGCCAAACACCAGTCAACACAGACTGCCAGCCACACACACTGCCAGCCAAATGCCAGTCCATGCACACTGCCAGACAAATGTAAATGTATGTAAATGTATAGGCATTTATATAGCGCACTACTTACCCGGAGGGTCCCAAGGCGCTTCGACCGCTGCGAAACCCTTCCTGGCTTCCCTGAGAGATGGTCCCTTAATGGGTATCTCCAGGGTGAGACCAGGCATCCCCGGCGGTCTGGTGGGGCCGTTAGTGAGGATGAGGCAAGCTAATGCCCAGAGTTGCCGAGTGTGATCGCTGATCAGAGTGGGCACCGAGGCGAGAGAATTATCGAGTCCGCTGACCCTGGTCCAGAAACCTGCCGCGCCGGGAATCGAACCCTGGTCCCGGGCCGTCCTCTGCTCTCGGGTCTGACACACACTGCCAGCCAAATGCCAGTCCATGCACTCGCCAGACAAGTGCCAGTCCACACACACTGCCAGCCAAATGCAAGTCCACACACACCGTCAGTCAAGGATCAGTCCACACACACCGTCAGTCAAGCACCAGTCCACACACACTGTCAGCCAAGGACCAATCTACAGATACCAGAATCACATTTTTTTTTAACAAACAAGAAAACACAAACCGATTTGAACAAGATGGAAAACCAACTATAAGCACAATACATCAAACTAAATCCATCAAACAACCACCAACTGTGAAACTAAACAAAAAATAAAAAATTATACAGACCGGTCAGTTCACTTTTACTCTCACAGTTGCTCCCAATACTTGAGTTGCATGTGGTATGATTTAAAACATGCAGACACACATAGTTCAGGATTGGGACCATTGGGGCATTACATACAACTCTCTGTCACACGCCTCTTTGGCCACAGACTCTACATTTCCTACAGGGGAAGGTTGTTTTGGTGTGGGAGGTATGTAGTCAGGAAAGTGGTGATCTTTCAATCTAGTCACATCCTCCACCACTCCAACTCTAAGGACACTTGCCTCCTCAGCTACAACAAGGCTGCCATCACAGACTGCTGAAACTGAACAAAAGTCATCTTTGAATATACAGAACAATCTTTGAATACATCGAAAGCATTGAAGGCTGCCAAAATAGAACAAATGAACCACCAACTTCTTATACCAAATTTATGACTTACAAACAGCACAGTAACTCTTCAACCTCTAATCTACTCTGTCTACACCACCCAGGTGCTTATTCTCATCCAAAATGCTCACAGGTTTGCTCACTTTAAAAAAACTGACCCCAGTCACAGGTGAAGTACTTTCATCATAAATGGCTGTCAGCATGTGGATAACTCTCCTGTCCGAAAATTTCACAGCTAGGAGTTAATCATTATGTAAGGCACTAAACTGTGCCCTCCGACGTTTTTTTACATATAAGCTCTTTAGGGCCACCTTTATGGTTACAGTGGTTTGTACCACATGCAAAAGTTTCCACTTTAAACAATTCCTTGAAAAACTGCACACCAATGCAAAAGTTATCTACATATAAATGGTGACTTTCGTTAAAAAATCCTCTACCAAGTTCCCACACACTTTTCTCACTAATTCCAAAAGTGGACAGACAACCAGGGGCCTCAATAGAAGAATCCTTACCAGTGTACACCTTGAAATTATATACATATCCAGTACAACTCTCAGACACCATATACATCTTAATTCCATAAGGTGCCCTCTTACTAGGGATGCACTGCCTAAAAAACAAACAGCCCTTGAACAGAACCAAAGACTCATCCACAGCTACTTCTTTCCCTGGAACATAAATCTCTGAAGATTGATCTACAAAGTGATCAAGAACATGTCAAATCTTGAAGAGGCGGTCACAATCAGGGGGATCCCTTGGCAATGCTGAAGTATTATTAACAAAATGCAGCATCCGAAGCAGAAGTATATACCGATCACGATTCATGGTTGCAGAAAATATAGCAGTTGCAATCAAGGGACTAGACCAATATGAAGACAGCACCGACTTCCTTATCAATCCCATCAAAAAAGTTAAATGTGAGAACTTCTTCAACTTATCTAGATTTTTGGGAGTCCACCGGACAGCTTTAGAGTGGGACTTAAGTCTGGCACTGTTCCCGGGTGCATGGTTTAACAGTGCTGCAAGATGGCCACTTGCTAAGCATGCTCTGCCGGCCGAGACACAATCCTGTCAAAATTCGCACCTACGGAGGTCCATCGAGAAGCTTAAATTGCCCCTGGGCTTTGCCTACGAGACCACACTTCAGAGGGGCCAACAGCCGTGGCTGCACACTGCGTCTGCGGTGTACAGGGTGTCCAGAGCGCTTGGAACCCCATATCTGATATGCAGCAGATGGACGGTGAGATGTCTGCGGAATTCTGATGCCTGGCCCCCTGTGAATTGACAATGAATGGAGGGACTGGCTCTGCCCCTCTGGGAAGGCACCGGCTGGGACCCCAGAGATGCAAGTAAGCTGAGCCGCCATTTCTACATCAGGCTGCATCTCACGTGCAGACCAGGAATCTCTGCCGGAAGGCCCAAGGCAACATTAGGCTTCGACCGGACTGCGAGGCGGGCGCAGGATTGCCTCTGTGACCCCTCTCTCTGGTGAGCTCCATGTAAGAAGACAAGGGGTCTGCTATGTGTGAGGTGTGATGCCATTATAAACTCAGGCAGCCCACGTTTACAGACTAGGCGGATCGACGACAGCCTTGCAGCGCTGCTTGCCCTCCCTCGGACCGCGAGGTGGGCGCTGGACCCCCTCTGTGACACCGTGCTCTACTGGGCTCTTTGGTTGACGGGGATGGCGGCTCTTGCAGGTCTTGAAGTGGCGGGCCCGTTGTAGGACATGGCTTTTTTTTTGGCTAAAGGTCCCATAAATTCTTTGCTTTTCCCCTAGACCGTTTTCCTGATATAGAGTTGCCAACTTAGATGCTTTTGGGTACTTTGCTACTGCTGATCAGTGTCAAAGTACAGGGTTCCCTATGTAAAGTGTAATGGTAATTGGTTGGTCATGATTAGTATGTTGGCCTTACTAGCAAAGTTCCTAGTGATGTGCACTGTGTGTGCAGGGGCTAGTAGAGAAGGGAACTCAGGCAGAGTGCTAAGTTAGCATGTTGTCCTGACAAGCACAACCACTTGACAGGCCTTACTTTCCCTTTTGCATACACAGTGGGCACCCCTGTGGTAGGTCCCGGGTAACCCCTGAGCAGGGTGCAGTGTAGGCAAAAGGCAGGACATATACTGAGGTGTGTGTTATGTCCTGACAGTGAAAAACACTCCATTTCGTTTTTCACTGGTGAAAGGCCATTCTGCCAGAATAAGGGAGGCTGGGTATTGTGTTTTGGTAGCCTAGTTTCCTGTAGATTTATAATGAAGAGGTGAAGTTCAGTATATATGAACTCACAGTGTCATAACACATCTTTCTGTAAAAGTGGTTTTGTCACTGTGTGTTCAGAAACCACTCTTTTAGAAAGTGGCTGAGTTTTGTGCTTTAAGCATTTCTGTGTGTCTCTGCTGAATCTGGATTGACTGTCTGGATCTGTGAGGTGAGAGGAGCTGGGAGAGGTCTTGACTCAGGGAGGGGTTGAGATTGAACCAGGCTACTCTGCATCTGGAGAGTAGGGTGAGGAGAAGCCCGGGAGGTGAAAAGGCCTGGGCTGGTGCTATAAACCAATTGACACATCTCCAGCTGAGTGATTAAGGATCCAGACCCCAGTATCAAAGGGAGAAAGGTGACCCTGGGAGGGAGACACCTAGAACTGATTTAGGGAGGGGTCAGGGATGCCTGAGCATAAAGAACTTCAAAGACATGAAGGGGTATAACTAAGAGAACTGTAACCCCTAGAATTTGGTGTAGTTGTTTTGTATTGTATGTATTGTATTCCAGTTTTGTATAGCGCAAAACACTGTCACCCAGAGGGTATCCTTGCGCTTTGACTGAACAAACCAGCACACGGTCATGAAGATCACACTACTCTAGGAAAGAGATAGGTTTTTAGGTTTCTCTTAAAAAGAGGGAGTTCGCTCATACACCTCAGATGGAGCGGGAGAGAGTTCCAAAGACTGGCAGCAGTGAAGATGAAGGAACGACCGCCCATCCTAGACCTTTGAAACCTTGGAACCGTGGCTAGGTAGGCGGAAGAGGAGCGCAAGGTACGTGGAGCAGAGTACCAGGAAAAAAGATTCTGCAGCATGCCGGGACCTTGCCCATGCAGCGCCCTAAAGACCAAGCAAGAGGCCTTAAAGAGGATCCGCTGTTGGACCGGTAACCAATGAAGGTCACGCAGCGCCGCAGTGGATGAGGCGGAACACGGACGGGACAGGGCTAACTTAGCCGCCATGTTTTGAATCCGTTGTAGCTTGCCGACCAAGTTCTTCGGTGCACCCAACAGCAATGCGTTGCAATAGTCTAACCTGCTCAGTATTATACCCCATACCGCCTCAGATCTGGCCGGGACTGGGAGCAAAGGAAGGACTTTGCGCAGCATGCGAAGCAGTACCATACAAGTGGCCACAGTCTTGTTGGCAAAACTATCCAATTGAAGATTGGTCTCAAACATGACTCCCAGATTTCGCACAGAGTCCGCTGCTGTCCCTGATCCGGGAAAGAAGGAAGGCCAGAAATCCTCTGGTAGTGAGCGTGGAACACGGTCAGTGGAACAATAAAGAACCTCTGTTTTAGACCTGTTGAACTGGAGTGAGTTGGAACATAACCAGTCTGCTGTGGCTGACATACAGCAATGAAAGGTCTCCAACGCAACCGCCCCTTCACCCTCCAGCGAAAAGATCAATTGGGTGTTATCGGCATAATTAAATACCGAGATACCAAAAGTGCCAATAAGATGGAGAAGAGGTCGGAGGTACAAATTAAACAGTATTGGGCTGATGGCAGAGCCCTGGGGCACCCCCTGCCCAACCTTCCGCACGCCAGATCTGAAAGGCGGCAAGGCCACCACTTGCTGTCTGTTATGGAGGTATGAGACCAGCCAGTCTCTAGCCAGCCCAGTTACTCCAGCTTCCTCCAGTCTCCTGATGAGAATCGGATGACTAAGCGTGTCGAACGCGGCCGACATATCGAGCAGCACCAAAAACGCTGCTCGCCCAGTGTCGACTTGCGAACAAAGTTTGTCCAACACGACCACCAGAGCCGACTCCGTCCCATGCGCTGGGCAGAACCCAAACTGGGCCATGTCCAGATGGTTGTTAGCTTCCAGGTATCTGGACAGAGACTGGGTAACCACCTTCTCCATGATTTTAACCGGAAAAGGGAGGAGTGAAATGGGCCTATAATTCTCCGGGCAAGTGGGGTCTAAGGTAGGCTTCTTCAAGAGAGGGGACACCACTGCTGTTTTCCAACAATCCGGGACCAGGGCAGATTCAAAGGACTGAAGGCAGATGGAATACAAGGGGAAGAAGAGTTCCCCATGAAAAAGCTTCCAAAATTTATGAGGAAGCGGGTCCATAGGAGAACCCGAAGACACCGTCAATGCCAACCGACAAAAATCGTCGAAATTAGGGACTGAGAAACTACTCAGCCGAGGCAGAGCCAGCAGAGCTTCTGAGTCATCCAGGGTAGATGGTACATCCCAGGGTGGCCGGGGCTGGGGGTCCACTGGAGTAAGGCCGCTCAATATGGTCGCTATCTTAGCTTCAAATGCGGTTGCCAAAGAGTCGCATAAGGCTTGGGAAGCCGAGATGTTATTCGAGGCACAGGCCGGCTGGGAGAGGTCCTTGACAATCCTACACAAGGCTTGTGACTTGTTAGGTGCATGGTTCAAGGTCTCCTCAAAGTAGACGGCTTTCGCACTTTTAATCTGTGCTTTATATTCCATAAGAGCAAGCTTAAAAGCAGTTTTATCTAGATGTAAGTAGTGCTTCCTCCAGGTCCTCTCAGCCCGTTTGCACCGTCGTTTCAGCTGCCGAAGGTCGCTGGAGTACCAAGGTTTAGATTTTTCCTGCCTGTCCCGTGATCTACGGAAAGGAACCACCGAATCCAAAGAGTTTGAGATTTGCTGACAAAGACTATTGTAGCTTTCCTCCACATTCTCCCTCAGCGCAAATTCGACAGGGAGAAGGCTGGGCAGGACCGAGGCTTTTGCAAGCCTAGACCAGGGTCTGCCCACCTTAAATGGTTGCGGCTGTGCAGCGCCCGAGGGGCCATCCGCAAGAAGAAGGGAGAAAGAGACCAAAGCATGGTCCGTCCAGCATTGGGGTGAGATACCCTTCACTGACACCTGCATGCTGTCAGCGAACACTAGGTCCAAGATATGACCCTTTGAGTGAGTTGTAGAGAGCACCAGCTGTTGCAGCTGAATGTTGCAGCAGGCCTGGCATAACTCCTTATAGGCAAGGTGTGCCGGGCCATCTGGCCACAAGTTAAAATCGCCCAAAATGAGTAGCCTGGAATGGGAGTTAGAGAGGTCATTTATAAGGTCAATGAAGTCATGCAAAGTGGATGCAGTGTTGGCAGGGGGTCTATAACAGAGCACCCCAGACAGAGAGACACCCTTCTGACCAGTAAAGGAGAAACCCATTGATTCGAAGCCCTGCACCTACTTAATCTCTAAACGAGTAAGGGATAAAGAGTCTCTAAAAATCACCCCCACTCCTCCACCTCTGTTCTTCAGACGGGTGGAGTGCAAGATTTTATATCCCACAGGCCAGGCCAGCCCTAGTTCCACATTGCTGTCTGCCCTGGTCCAGGTCTCAGTCATGAAAAGCACATCCAGACTGGATGATTCAATGAGGAAAGCTATCTCAGTAGAATGCTTGCAAAGAGATCTTACATTCAGGAGACTGCATGCAAGCAGCTCCGACCTACGGGCAACTATGCCCTGCTGGAGCGGCCTGAGCTGCCTAAGTTCTAAGCTGGTGTAGACAGTGCTATGGGAGGAAGAAAAAGAAGTATACCCGGCGCCTGGCGCAACCTGAGCGCGAACGAGTGCAAACGGGCTTACCTCTGGCGCACCTCCGGCGCGCCTACGACGCGCCCGCTGCGCGCCTACGCTGCGCGCTTGGTTGACGTCTATCTTAAATACCGGAGAGCACGAGAGTCCTGTGAGGGCAAGCCACTGGCCCCACACCTAAGATGGCGCCTATGAATGCTCAGCCCCCCAGTGCCCAACCCAATATGGCGGCCTAACAGCGATAACACAAAGCGATTTAAATTGAGCCCCCCTAATGTCCCTCTGTCCCACAAAGTGCGGGTGATAACCGATTATGATGCAGGTAAGAACTACCTAATTCCCCGGAATGCAGCAAAGCCATAGCGCCTGCGGCGAAAATCACGTGCAGCGCGATGTTACCAAATACAAGTTGTATCACTTAAAAAGTTAAAAGTTTTAGTGCAAAGCAAGAGAGCAATAGCACTTCACGCAGCGCGCAGCCAGTATGTCAATCTACCCGACAGGAAGAAATACCTTCTTAAATAGTCTCCTCCTACGAACACGAGAGTCCTGTGAGGGCAAGCCGCTGGCCCCACACCTAAGATGGCGCCTATGAATGCTCAGCCCCCCAGTGCCCAACCCAATATGGCGGCCTAACAGCGATAACACAAAGCGATTTAAATTGAGCCCCCCTAATGTCCCTCTGTCCCACAAAGTGCGGGTGATAACCGATTATGATGCAGGTAAGAACTACCTAATTCCCCAGGAATGCAGCAAAGCCAGAGCGCCTGCAGCGAAAATCACGTGCAGCGCGATGTTACCAAATACAAGTTGTAGCAGTTAAAAAGTTAAAAGTTTTAGTGCAAAGCAAGAGAGCAATAGCGCTTCACGCAGCGTGCAGCCAGTATGTCAGTTTGAAAGGCAAAATGGACAGGTCGAGTCTCCAAAGGCTATGACCTCTTTCGTGTTCAAGAGGAACCTCTGCCAAGGAAGAACTTACTGAAGAGATTGCTGGATAGGACTGACCCTTGCTTTATCCCCTAGCGCTCCGCTGCCATTTTGTTTGTTGTTGTGGTCCTAGTAAGCCCGCCCCGCCTCCCAGCTGAGCCGCCCTCCCACAGACTGCATCCAGCGCTCCATTACCTCGAAGCGCTGTGACTCGCTCTTCGCTCTCGAGCCGAGTGGTCGCTCCCCAGTGTCTCTGACGACACCTGGTATCGTTGTGCAGCGCTTTCTATCAAACTGCCTCGTTGTTATTGCCTGCAGTCTGCCTTGCTTGCCGCTTTTGCTCTGTTTACATTTTAAATTGCCAGTGTAACTTTGTCTGTGTTTGCGCGTTATCCCCTAGCGCTCCGCTGCCATTTTGTTTGTTGTTGTGGTCCTAGTAAGCCCGCCCCGCCTCCCAGCTGAGCCGCCCTCCCACAGACTACATCCAGCGCTCCATTACCTCGAAGCGCTGTGACTCGCTCTTCGCTCTCGAGCCGAGTGGTCGCTCCCCAGTGTCTCTGACGACACCTGGTATCGTTGTGCAGCGCTTTCTATCAAACTGCCTCGTTGTTATTGCCTGCAGTCTGCCTTGCTTGCCGCTTTTGCTCTGTTTACATTTTAAATTGCCAGTGTAACTTTGTCTGTGTTTGCGCGTTATCCCCTAGCGCTCCGCTGCCATTTTGTTTGTTGTTGTGGTCCTAGTAAGCCCGCCCCGCCTCCCAGCTGAGCCGCCCTCGCCCTTCCCCCTCCACTATCCATATATGACAGCTGTTCCCGCGCGCAGCGTTTACGCGCAGCGTTCGCGCCCCATTCGCGCCGAAGGTGCGCCAAAGGTAAGCCCGTCTACGCCCGTCCGCGCCTGGACCGCGCCCAGCGCCAGACCCCCAGGCCCTTGCACCCCCCACCCCTCCCGCATCACCTACGATGCCACCACCCTCCTAGCCCTTAACCCTGGCCGCTCCCCCAACTGCATCCAAGCTGCTCCTGGACAAACCCACTGACCTTTTTCATGCAACTCCTGCAAATTCTACGGCACCGTCTACAACTCCGCTACGATCACACCACAGATATCCGACCCCAACAACCTACAATGCATCTCAACACCCGTTCGGTCCACAGGCACGCCATTGACCTATGGAATCTACTAGACACCATCTCTCCGGACGTCGCCTTCCTAACAGAAACATGGATGAACGCCTCTTCTGCCCCAGACATCACCATTGCCATCCCTGAAGATTATAAGATCATACGCAAGGACCGTACCGGCCACACAGGAGGAGGAATCGCTATCGTCCATAAGAAATCAATCCACATCTCTACCAGCTCAGACGTCAATCTCGCCAACTCTGAACACCTCCACTTCCAGATCCACATCGACCCCAAGACCACACTCAGAGGCACCCTCCTTTACAGACCTCCAGGACCCCGCACTCAATTTAGTGAGGACATCACGGACTTCATCACTCCACACGCGCTCCCCTCCAAAGATTACATCCTTCTGGGAGACCTCAACTTTCACCTTGAAAAGCACAACGACCGCAACTCCATCACCCTTTTGGACAACCTCGCCAACCTCGGACTTAAACAACTTGTCACTTCCCCCACCCACATCGCAGGTCATACACTCGACCCTATCTTCACCTCCAGCAATCATGTCTCCTTCAGTCACACCACAAATCTCCTTTGGACTGACCACAGCTGCGTTCACTTTACCTACAACAAGCCCAAACCCAACAACCACCCCCAACCAACTCTGCAAAGAAACTGGAACAAAATCACCATCGACCAGATCTCCTCATCGCTTCTTCTTAACCCCCCAGCCCACTCCTCAAATCCCGATCAAGCCGCCTCCAACCTCACCCTATGGTTATCCAACAGCGCCGACATCCTAGCACCACTAAAAAAATGACAAAACAAACTCGGCAGCAAGAAGGCCTCCTGGTTCAACGATGATCTTAAGAAATCCAAGAAACTCTGCCGCTCCCTTGAGAAGGCCTGGAAGAAAGATCCAACCACCAGCACCAAGGAAGCCTTCAAAAACGCCACCCGCTTACACCACCAACTGATCCGAAATGCCAAGAAAGCCGCTTTCAAGGACCGACTAGATAACAACGCCCACAACAGCAAAGAACTATTCAATATCGTCAAGGAATTTACCAATCCCACGGCCAACTCCAACGACATCACCCCCTCCCAAGCCCTCTGCGACTCCCTAGCCTCATTCTTCCACAACAAAATCGCAGACATCCACAACAGCTTCGACAACCAACCCGAAGACCAACCCACCCAACTCCTTGCAGGACCCCCACTTCCCTTAAACACCCTCAATGATTGGAAACCAATCTCCTCTGAGGACACCATCCGTCTGATGAACTCTATCCACTCAGGATCCCCCACAGACCCATGCCCGCACCACATCTTTAACAAAGCAGACTCCATCATAGCACCGCACCTCCGAGACGTCATCAACTGCTCCCTCGACTCCGCAACCTTCCCGGAAAGCTGGAAACACGCGAACTCAGCGCCCTCCTGAAGAAACCCACAGCTGACCCCACCGAACTCAAAAACTACCGCCCCATCTCGCTCCTTCCATTCCCGGCCAAAGTCATCGAGAAAGCGGTCAACAACCAGCTCGCCGCCTTCCTTGAAACAAACGATTCCCTCGACTCCTCACAATCCGGCTTCCGAGCCAAGCACAGCACTGAAACCGCCCTCATCGCAGTAACAGACGACATTCGAACTCTCCTGGACAATGGAGACACAGTCGCCCTCATCCTCCTTGACCTCTCCGCAGCCTTCGACACAGTCTGCCACAGCACCCTTCTACAGCGCCTCAGAAACATCGGAATACAAGGAAAAGCATTGGAATGGATCACCTCGTTCCTCACCGGAAGAACCCAGAGAGTCCGCCTCCCACCATTCATCTCAGAGGCCACTGAAGTCATCTGCGGCGTACCCCAAGGATCCTCACTCAGTCCCACCCTCTTCAACGTATACATGAGGCCCCTCGCGGCCATCGCACGCCAACACAACCTCAACATCATCTCCTACGCGGATGACACTCAACTGATCCTTTCACTCACCAATGACCCTAGCTCCGCCAAAACTAACCTACACGAAGGAATGAAAGAAGTAGCCGAATGGATGAAACACAGCCGTCTGAAACTGAACTCAGATAAAACAGAAGTCCTTATCTTAGGTACCTCCCCCTCTGCCTGGGACGACTCTTGGTGGCCAGAGGCCCTTGGAAAGGCACCCATCCCGACGGACCACGCACGGAACCTGGGCGTCATCCTGGATTCCTCACTTTCAATGAATAGACAAGTCAACGCCGTCTCTTCATCCTGCTTCAACATTCTTCGCATGCTCAAAAAAACATTTCGTTGGATCCCCACCGAAACTAGGAAAACGGTCACCCACGCTCTGGTCACGAGCCGACTGGACTACGGAAACACCCTCTACGCCGGTACTACCGCTAAACTCCAGAAAAAACTCCAACGAATCCAGAACGCTTCAGCCAGGCTCATATTAGACATCCCGCGCAAAGAACATATCTCTGGTCACCTGAAAAACCTCCACTGGCTCCCCGTCAATAAGAGGATCACTTTCCGGCTCCTAACCCACGCACACAAAGCACTCTACGAAATCGGACCAGAATGCCTCAACACACGACTGTCCTTCTACACCCCCTCACGCCAGCTACGATCATCCAACCAAGCCCTTGCCACTGTACCTCGCATCAACAAAACCACCATGGGAGGTAGATCCTTTTCCTACCTGGCAGCTAAAACCTGGAACTCACTTCCCACCCACCTTCGCCTTACTCAGAACCACCTAGCATTCAGAAAGCAACTTAAAACGTGGATATTTGACCAGTAATTCCCCACCCCTCTTCAAGCGCCTTGAGACCCTCTGGGTATGTAGCGCGCTATATAAATTTTCTGACTTGACTTGACTTGACTTGCTTTGTGATCTGGGGCTAGCCTGCAGTTTGTAGCTTTTACTAAGGAAGAGAGTGAAGGGAATTTGCAGTGGGTGGTGTCCCCCCTTTCTTGAACAGGACTGTGCTTTGTGCTGTGTCCTGAATCCCAAGAGCCCGAGGTGAGCTGGCTCCCTGTTTGGAAACACAGGAACATAAATGTTTCCAGAGAAGTCCCAAGCAATGCAGTGTGCGTATGCTTTTGCAGCTTGAGACCCTCAGAAGTCGTGCCCTGTGATCGTGGGCAAACAGGAGTAAACTGAGTAGTGGACGCACAGGGAGCGTGTTGTGGTGCAAGCCGAGGCGTTGGTAAGGAGCGCCTGGTCGTTGTGTGCCCCAAGCGAGGAAGTGAAACTCGGACGCGCAGGGAGCGTGTCATGGTGCAGCCAGGGCGATGGTGAAGGGCACCTGGTTGTTGTGTGCACTGGAAGAAGAGAGGAGACTTGGACTCGCAGGGTGCGTGTCGTGGTGCAGCTGAGGCTTTGGTGAAGAGCGCCTGGTCGTGGTGTGCACCAGGAGAAGAAGTGAGTGTTGGACGCGCATGGTGCGTGTCGTGGTGCAAGACGAGGTGTTGGTGAAGAGCACCTGGTCATTGTGTGCACCAGGAGAAGAAGTGAGACTCAGACACGCAGGGTGCATGTCGAGGTGCAAGCTGAGGCATTGGTGAGGACCGCCTGGTCATCGTGTGCACCAGAGAAGAGGCGAGTCTCGGATGTGCAGAGTGCGTGTCAAGGTGCAACCAGAGGGGCTGGTGAGGACTGCCTGGGTGGTGTGTGCACCGAAATCAAAGTAAGTTTCCACAGTGCTGAGGGCGGGTCTCGGTGTCCACTGAGACCGCCAGAAGGAGGGCCAGGTCATTGGGCCCTTGGAGTGGATCATAAGCAGCCTGGACCGGCAGCCCCGGAGGGCTACACCGCCGGCCCGAGCTTGCAGTGCCCATTGATGGAGTTCTGGATCAAGGCACAAGTCGCTGAAGGAAAGGAGAGTGGGGCCGCGCCCCCCCAGGTAACATGTATCACGACCTGGGGTGGGGTGCGGGCCCAGAGAGACACTCTCTCAGCCCCTTGCTCCTGTCAGCTATGGGAGCCTGTTGCTTCGGCTAGGATCTAGGCCTGTGCTGGCCCAAAAAGGGGCAGTATTGGGGCTGGAGTGAGAAGCTGTACTTTTGTGTCATCATTGATCCATTATTGGGGGCAACTGTTGAAGGAGCACCTAAACTGTCGCATTACACTTTGCATTACTGCTGCTAACGAACTATGGAACTGTTGCATGACGCCTGACCTTATTTGTGCTTGACGAACTACATGCTGAGTGAGCAACGCACTGCGTTATTTTTCCCTTGCAGACTACATGATTGTAACGCGGCGCATTTCATTGCTTCTTCATCGCACAGTACAGGATTATAACTTGGCGCATTGCATTATTTTTCCATTGCACAGTACATGATTGTAGAGTGAGGCATGGCTTTATTTCTTCCTTGCACAGGGCATGCTGGTAGTGATACGCATTGCATTATTCCTTCTATTGCAAAGTACATGACTGTGGCACTACGTTTGGCATTGTTTTTCTATTGCGCAGTACAGGAGTATATCGTTACGCATTGCAGTATTTCTTTTCTTTTGCAACGTGTGTGATTCTAGCAATACGACTTGCTAACTTTTTGGGAACGGTTAGAAGAAAACCTTAACTGTTGGTTAGAAGCGGTGGTTGGGATAAGAACCTACCAATCCACTGGAAGGAATGCTACCCATTATTATATGTTGGTTTTATATCGTGTGGTCATATTGTATATCTTCTTATATAAAGATTATACTTGATTTTAAAAACTCATGTTGAGTCTATTTGTGGTGACATCATTGAGTTGTTGTGAGTGTGGTTGCACATACTGTACACTTGTGCCTTGGAGATAAGCCTGGCTGCTTGTGCCAAGCTACTAAGGGGGTGAGCAGGGCCTTCTCAGACAGTGTCCTTACTTAGCCTAACGTTGAAATGACGTGTCCGGATCTCGCACCTGGCAACAGCGGTGTGGGACAGGGACTCCCGCCTACAGCATTTGGTGGCGGTGGTGAGGGATAAGGACCCCCACTTCCAACACCCGGTCTGCCAGCATACAGCCTAGTGGAGCTGCCCCAAACAGAGATGCGAGACGGGACTTGTGATTTGGGCCGGCTGAGTTCACCTGGCGAACCAGGCAAGAGATGAGAGGGCCCATATAGCAGTGTGCCTGGCGATTGGGGCTAGTGCCACTGTCAGGTGGCAGGAGTGGATGAGCCAGAGTGGGAGTTTGGCGAACCATAACACATTGTCGCACAAACAACATATCAGCACCAGTGCGCTAGCAACCCGTCTGGAGATATACAGGTGCCTGAGCAGAGGGAGTGGGGCACCGTCATAGTGAGGCACACTGGGGCTGCTACAACTAATCCTTACCAAGCACCTCAGAAGCTTGCCACCATGGGCAAACAGAACGCCAAACAGCCAAAACTGACCTTTGATAATAGAAGAACCACTAGGCTAACAAAGTCCGACCCAGAGATTGCACACCTGACTCACAAGCAGAGGATCGGGGTGAAGACTTGTGGACACTAATGCTAGAAATACGGTCAAGTCTTCGTACGATAGACACAAAGCTGTTTGTACTCACCTCTCAGCTTGACGCAGTCAAAAAACAAGTTGACACACACGAAATAAGGTTAGATTTGCTTGAAATAAAAGCAGCTTCTGCATATGGGCAAAGTACTAGGACTGATCAGAGCAAAGAATGAAGGCTTGGAGGCCAGGTCTCGCCGAAATAATGTGAGGATCACAGGGATTCCAGAGACGACCGCTATATCCAAAATGGAGTTGTTGTTTTTTTTAAAAACTTTATTTTTCAGTTTATACATCATAAACAATAACACACAACTGGCATCCATTCAGTGTATGTACGCAGATCGACGACATCATTAGCGGCACTTAGGACTACAGGCGACATCAGGGAGGGAACTGACCCGTGGGGAAGAGATACAAAAGCATACAATAATAGTACAGTGAGAAAGGAACCAGGCATGGCGCTGATACAGATGATGAATATCACTGGGGTCCACCCCCCTGCACCTCATCAGACCCAAACCCAACGGGCATGTCCAACCCACTGCTCCCACTTTCAGTTGTGTCATGTGAGGAGAGCTCCTCCTCTGCCAGCCCTGATGCACACATAGCGTGTCAGGCCATGAAATCATCCTGCAGCTTCTCATCCCTCCGAATGAGTTGCATATGAGTTTCCTCGGCCAGGGACCACTCCCATACGTCTGAGCCAAGTGGACACCTCCCGAGCCCTCTGCCCCATCCAAGTTATCACCACCCTGCGCCTGGTTAGCACCAACATTAATTGCAGGAATTTATACGAAAGTTTCTTTTTCTTGGGCTTCTGGACCAGTGCAAGCAGACAATGCAGGGGTTCGAGTGCCATCCAAAGGCCTGTGGCTGCGACTATTCGCTCCACCACCCCCACCCAGAATTAACTAACCAAAGGGCAGTCCCAGGCTAAGTGCAGGAAGCCCGCTTTATCAGCGTTACATCTAGGGCATCCGTCTCCCCTATCCTCAGAGATACGCTTAAGTGATACTGGGGTTAGGTGGGTGCGGTATAAAAAATTGAAGTGCGTCAGTTTAAACCTTGCGTTGCATGAGACCTAGCACGTGAGGGAACCTATGCACGTCCATTGTCCCTGGTCCAGTGGGGCGCTGAGATCCGCCTCCCAGGCAGCCCGGGACGGTGGCACCGGGGGGTTGAATCCTGTTTCATGGTCTTATAGAGAAGTGAAATCAGCGTACGCCCCTTGCCGCAGGAAAGGAGGATGTCCAAGGTGTGGGTCAGTGGTGGTGCGTCTGGGTACTGGGGCCAGGTGACCATCGCCACCTCCTGGAATCCCCGGAAGTGTAGATATTGTCCCCGTCCAAGGCGAAAGGCCTCTTCTGCCTGCTTATAAGTAAGGAAGGACTCGCTAGGGTAAAGGTCAGCCAGAACTTCGCACCCACCCTCCCTTCAGGAATGAAAGGACATGTACTGCCCCATATCGATGAAGGGGGCCAGCATCCAAATCCTGAGCTCCCTGTGAAAGGGTGCCCTCCATAAGACTCTCTCAACAAACCGCTGCCATATAACGGCCGTGTGTCGCACAACATAACAAAGACATTGTGTCCGCCCCCCTACCTTGCATCAGAGCAACCTGCAGCGTCTGGATATCTACCTTACCAGAGAGGAGGCGTGTCTCCCAATTGTCAGCATCTGTAAACCAACGGGCCCCATGTTGTAACTGGGCTGCATAATAATATAAATTGAATCTTGGGGCTTCAAGGCCCACCTCCTCGTAGCTGCGGACAACTGTGTGAAGAGCTACCCTACTGCGTCGGCCCGCCCAGAGCAGGGACGTGAGAAGCGTATTGAGAGTGCGGATGACTCGTGGTGGGAGCCGACACAGGAGTTCTGGAGGACATATAACGTCCTAGGAGGCATCACCATCTTGGCGACGGCCAGTCGTCCCATCAACGAGAGTGTTAAAGAATTCCAGAAAGACACCGACTGCTGTAAAGACGCGATTATATGATCCACATTCTGGGCTAATGCCTGCGCGTCCGTCGGAGCCAGCCGTATGCCAAGAGAACCCCTCCTTTTCCCAGTGCAGCCCGAGGTCTGGCAAGTCTCCCAAGGGCACCGAATCCAACCCCGCCAGTGGAAAGATCAGGGACTTATGGTGGTTGAGTCGTAGCCCCGACACCTCCCCAAATCAGTCATAAGTGTTGCAGCAGTATCTGCAATGCGTACCGGGGAGCGGTCAAATAGAACAAAGCATCGTCCACATACAGGGAAATGACATTGCACATGCCCCCCACCCTGACACCCCACCACTCCATGTCTGTTTGGACCCGACAAGTGAGGGGCTCTATGGCTAGGGCAAATAGTAACGGAGAAAGCGGGCACCCTTGGCGTGAACCCCGTCCCAGCCGCCATTCCTCGGATCACGCGCCCCCATGTTTCACCATCGGTACAAAAGGGGGTGGTGATAGACGGAGCATCTGAATCAATCGAACACTGACACCCAGTCAAAAGATCTGGGTTTAATCCATCACCGTTCTTTAGCCCACTCTGCCACTCCAGTTTAGACATGGCTATATGCAAATCAGTCTGACCCTGTGCCTCATGGGAACAGTCCAGCCCGAGCTGCCAAGCCATGTCTTCTCTGGACCGGAAACAAGCTTCCGAGGACCGGTTTCTGGCATTCCAGCCATCTTCAGCCCTGCTTGCTTGAATCCAGTGGCAAAGTGAGCAAGGGACTCACGTCTGAGCATACCCTGCCACACTTATGACGGCCAAAAGCGGTACAAAAGGGGGTGGTGATGGACGTCCATCACCACCCCCTTTTGTACCGCCCATGTTTTACCATGGCACGAGGGGCCGTATACAATATGCAAATCCAGCGATACAAATTGGGGCCTAGGCCCATGGCACGGAGGACCTTGAGGAGATAACTCCAATCGACTGTGTCGAACGCCTTGGCGAGGTCAATGGATACTAACACCATCTGCTCTTCCCGACCACGCACCTCGTGTAGAATGTGATTCAACCACTGCAGATTCATAGCCGTCTTATGTCCTGGTATGAAACCGCACTGGTCCTCGGCCAAGTAAGTCATGACTGCGCTAAGCGCAGGGCCAGAAGCTTGCACAAGATCTTAACGTCCGTATTGATCATCGTGATCGGGCGATACGATGAAGGCTTCAGGATCATGCATATTTCCCCCAGCGTCATGCAACACCTCAAGATAAACCTGCAATAGGAGTTGGGGGAGTGTACCCCCAAAGGCCTGATAAAACTCAGGAGGGAAGCCGTCACTCCGGAGGACATGGCTCTCGGCAGGCGCTGCAGAGTGGTGCAAACCTCACCCAGAGTTAGAGCTTCGTCAAGGTCCTCCTGTGCCAACTTAGGGAGAGATCGCAGGGTTAATTCTCGAAGGTAAGGGAGATAAGACGTCTCAGTAACAGTGGGGTCCGTAGCGTATACCCCCTGGAGAGGAGACCGAAGGACCCGAAGGACCCGCAGCAGTCCCACTTCAGAGAGGACCAAGTCCCCAGTAGGCCCCCACAGGGCCACAATCCTCTCGGGGACCCTCTCCAGTCGTAGAATTCAGGCCAAAAGTCGACCCGATTTATCTCCCTCCCTATGGAGACGCTGCCTATATTGTGTGAGGGTATATTTATCGAGCCTATCCAGAATATCGTGGATGCGCGTCTGAGTGTCATGCTCCCCCTCTCTCGTCATAGTGTCATGTGGCTCAGAGGTCTGTAATTCTAAGAGGCAGCTTTCCGCCTCCTGTAGCTCTCGATGGAGCTGCTTCCAGACCCCATATGTTAGGCTCATGTACGCCCCCCTCACCAATGCTTTTAGGGCGTCCCATTTTGTGGACAGTGACAGATCCCTCCCCCACAAGTTAAGGTTCACGTAGTCAGCAATGGCAATTTCTATGTGGTGCTTCCCCACCTCCAGGTCTGGGGGCAAAACACCAGGGCCCCCCAATTCACCACACACACCACAGGGGAGTGATCAGAAAGAAATTGTGCCTGATGGGTAACCTCAAGGAACATGGTTGGCTCTAGGTATGCGATTAAGACCCTGTCCAAACGACTATGTGTATTGTGAGTGGAGGAAAAACAGGTGTATATCTTCTGAGTCGGGTGTCTCTGGCGCCAGATATCCTGAGCTCCTATATTCCCCATGACCGCCCGTAGTTTCGCTGTCATTTGTGGCTTTGTGCCCGCACGGGGTGGAAACCTGTCAAGAAAGGGGTCTAGAAAGCAATTAAAGTCCTCAAACCAAAGCAGCGGTACCTCCAGTTCCGGGACCAGTGACTCCTGCAAGGACTGAAAAAAGTCTGGGTCATCGGTATTCTGGGCATAGGTGTTCATTATGGCAACATCCCTGCCATCTAGTTTAGCTCTAAGGAGCAGGTACCTCGCATGGAAGTCAGCCTCCACATACTGGACAGCAAACAGGACTCCGGGGGCCACCCACACTAGGACCTCCCTGGCATATGTAGAAAATGAAGAGTGGAAAACCTGTCCCTGCCCTTTTTTCCTCAGTTTTTGAGCCCCTTCATCCGTGAGGTGAGTTTCCTGGAGACCTTGTGCCTGCGAATGGAGGACAAGATCCTATATCTCTTGGTGCACGTACCCAGCCCTCTCATGTTCCAACTCAGGAATTTATGCCCCATGTAAGGAGAACCAACCAATTATGCCGTAGTCCACGTCCCATGTGGCCACTCCAATCCCGTGCCCGAAATGCAATACATACGATGCTGGGGAAAAAACAACAACCCCTACCACCATGAACACCCTCCCACAAGCAATTTACTGAGAACAACAAAACATGCAGAAATGCCATTCTCATGCTGGTGCCAGGACGTGCATAGCCAACCCATAAGCCCAACCGGGCCAAACTACCCAACAAGTGGAGAAGAGAACCCTCTTCCCCCAAGTCCAGCGACCGACACATGCCAGCCGCCCCAAGTCATTATACAGAGTCTCGAGCCAACTGAGTAAGAGTCTGGGGAACTACTAAGTCCCCCCCAGGGCTAGCGCCCAACTCAATGCAGCCGCCTCAATGCGTATATCGCTGCCTCAAATTGCCCAGGAGTAGGCGCCCAGAGCCACCAGGGCAGTGCATTGACGGTTATCCATCCCCGACTTGGGACCGCAGCATCCCACCTCTTTATACGTTATCCCCCCTGCTAGCTAATTGTGATGGTTTGACTAGCCGGAAGCCCCCAAGGGTAGCAATCCCCAGCCCTTAAATGGCAGGCCATCCCCCTACCACAACAGTATGAGTAAGGAAACAATGGAAGGATATCATCCTCAAGGCAGGACCGAAAAGGTTGTAAGTGAGCCCCTGACAGTCTCAGGAACAGTATCAGTAGTCGGCTGTAGGGTTTCCGGCACCAATTCCCCATCCTGAGGCGCTGCTACAGAGAGCACTGGGGGGTCATCAGTCTCCGAAGACTCCAGGCAGAGGGTGAAGTCGTCTCCCACCGTGATTCGCTGTCCCTTTCCCTAGGTGGCATCCGCTGATCGATTCCTGTGCCTGTTACCTCGCCTCCTCGGCGGTCTGGACCCCCAAGCACTCCAGACTCCCCCACGTTCGCCCTGCAGGAGGGCATCTCCCCTAATCTCAAGCCACTCCCACACCTCCTCCAGGGCATCAAAGAAATGCGCCTTTACCTGGAATAGGACATTGAGCTTGGCAGGGTAGAGTAACATGTACTGCATGTTGAGGTCCGGAGTTTCTGCTTAACAGCGAGGAAGGATTTCTTCTGCTCCTGTACCTGGCGGGTATAGTCCCGGTAGATAGATAACTTAGCATTGTCAAAAGTGAGGTTCGCCGTTTCTCTGTCCACTTTCAGGATACAGTCTCTATCCTGATAATTCAGGATTTTAGCGATAGGGCCCTCAGGGGAGAGCGCCCGGCCGCGGCAGCGGGACCAGCGTCCTGTGGGCTCATTCGATCACGAAGACCTCAGACAGACCCGTGGGGCAGAGTTTCGTGCTTAGTCAGTTCTCCAAGAATCGTTCCGAATTGCCCCTTTCCGAGCGTTCCGGAATATGCAGGAACCTGATGTTGCTGCGCGTTCCCTCCCCTCCGCCTCCTCCGCTCTGCGCTCCAGTTCCCCTATCGCGGAGGTGAGCTTGCAGACCGTTTTCTTCAGGGAAGCTACCTCTCCCTGCAGCTGAACTATATCCCCCTCCAGGTTCACATCAATGGAGACCGTCTCTATCTGCTTCTACAGGGCAGTGCCGGACCCCTGTATCGCCCGCCGGAGCTCCGCCCAAGAGGGCTCGTCGGCTGCATCACTCTCCCCATCCAGACCAGTCTGACTTGTAATCCGCTGTGAGGGGAGGCGTTGCGTGGTATATTGCGTTATGGTGTTGGGATGAGAGGCGCGGGGCAGCCTGTCCTTACCCATCGTGCTGGCCTGTGGGTGTCACTCTGGGGTCCGCAAGGTTCAGCGTGCTCAGGTCCAGTCGTCACAGTATGCATGCCCCGCCGGCGAGCCAGAGGAGGCACTGCAGGAGTCCCTCGGGGGAAGAGGCCGGGCCCGACCACGGTGTGCCGCCTCCACTCCCCTCCGTCTCAGTCAGCATACAATAAGGTTGAACACAGTCTCTGTGGGGCCTCTGCCGCAGGCTACCCTCCCTCCTGCACACGTGGCGCTCCCACCAGGAAGCCCTGGACCATGGGTGCAGCCCCCCCCCCCCGGGCCAGTATCGCGGACCCCGATCTTCAGGTGCACCTCCACCGTGCCCCCAGTTTCATGCCACAATCCTCGGAGCCTCAAGTCAAGCAGGAGTCAGCAGTGGGCACCACCTCCACATCTGGCAAGTTCGCAGGAGCCACCACCGGGCGAGCGCCAGCCCTGGTCCAGGCGCCTCACCTCCTATTATGCAGGCTGCATCCCCAGCCTCGCGTATTTATGGCCCCAGGTGTCTGTCTATTATTCGGGCCACCTCCAGACAGGGAACCGCCACCACGCACTCTCTGCCATACCTAAGATGGGCCACAGGAACACTCGAAGGAGGATCACCTGCACCGGGCTACTAATGTCTGATCGCTGGCCCCCGGGCACCTCATGGTCCCTCGCGCAATCCACTGTCCACACGTGGGGGGCAGAGACCCAGCCCCCGCGGCAGGCCCCAGATTACTGTGGGTGCCCCCCTGGTAACAGCGAGACGCCCATTCCGGTCTGCCGAATGTGCAACAGGCTCAGGGAGCTGATCTCACCCGCGCCGATGCGGGCCACATCCCTGGCCTTGCATAGGTACGGCCCTGAGTTCCTGGCCACCAGTCAGCCTGCCTTTTGATACGGCGCCGCCACCACTCGCACTCTGTCACACCTTCAGAGGAATCACAGGAGCGGTCGAGGAGCGGATGGCTTGCTCCAGGCAGTAGAGGCTCAGCTGCTGTCCCCAGGCTCCTCGCGGCCCCCAACACGGTCCAACATCCACTCGGGGCCAGAGGCGATGCGGAGGTTCAGCCCCCCCGCGGGAGGCCCCCGATGACAGTGGGTGCCTCCCCCGCAGCAGTGAGGTGCCCAGATCAGTCTGCCGGGTACATGGCAGCCGCCATCACCGGGTCTCCCTCACACCGGTATGGGCCGCATCGCCGGCCTCACATTGTTCCGGCCTGGCAGTCA
Organism: Lissotriton vulgaris; assembly: GCF_964263255.1. Taxonomy (NCBI): domain Eukaryota; kingdom Metazoa; phylum Chordata; class Amphibia; order Caudata; family Salamandridae; genus Lissotriton; species Lissotriton vulgaris. Next base: position 161,801 of record NW_028246666.1, read on the forward strand.
CACGGGCCCAGCGCTGCGATAGCTGTTCCCAGGTCGCGGACCTGTCTTAACTCTCTACCTGGTGTTCCGCCCGCCTGTAGGGTCCCGGGCAGGCCCACTGGTCCCGTCTGAGCTCTGCAATAAGGATTTTATCAGTATTTAGGCGGCTGGCCAGTCGGGAGCCGAAGGAGCTCACGTCGTGTTGGCCATGCTGCTTGGCCACACCCCCCAAAATGGAGTTTACATTGCTGACCTACTGCGGGAGCTCTTGGGCCCTGATTTGTCTGCGGTTGAGAGAGCACACCACACATAGGTCCCTTTGCCCTAGTCGGAACTAAACCTAGGCCTATCCTGGCTCGGATCTTAAATTATCAGGATCAAGATCTCATTCTGAGACTCGCAAGGGAGCATGGGACCATCACCCATAAAGGAAACACAATTTCATTATACCCTGATTTCACTCCTGCGGTGCAGGCAGCACGAGTGAGTTTTTGCCTACGAAACGCATTCTACTGCAGGCCAAGATCCCCTATTCCCTACTGTATCCTGCTAAGTTCAAGGTGACGCACATGCGTATGGCTCATAATTTCACGGATGCCAAATCTGCACTGAAATTCTCCAAACACAGGGGGGGGTAAGAGCACACACACAGTTTGTTTGCCGGAAACACATCTGAAGCCAGACTGAGTGATAATAACTAATTGGGGTTTATGCAATTATGGGTTTGTAACTGTGATCTTATTTACTCAGGGCTTAGCCTGGGGTGTGCCATTGTTTCGCTCCTGGGGTAGGGTAGCAAGCCGGTGCAGAGGCTAGGGCGGGCTGGTGGTCTCTAACCTGCGTTATACAGATCTTGCTCTCCGCCACCTTCTTGGCCACCCTGCTTCTTGCAGGGTTGTATGCCGGCGACACCATGCCCCCCCCCCAGGAGTGCTCCTGGTTGTTGCATTTAATTTAGCTTGGGTAACGACCTGTTGTTGTTGATGTTAAAGGTGGAGGGTTTTACACAACCTGTTTGGGGGTGTTGGAGTGGGTGTGGGGGGGACTTAATGTTTTGTTCTTAGCCAGTGTATTGCCACATAGTCAGAAACCTAACACGGGGGCATTGCAGACTGCACTCACATTGCCTACAGGATGTAACAGGGGTGGGTGTCATGACAGAAACACCAACACATCACACTGTATTGCTATTTCCGTTATTGAAGGCCCAATACAAGGCATCACACTTGGTAACAATAGTTGTGGTATGTCGAGTCTAACCTTTTTAACCTGGAACATTCGTGGTCTTAACGACCATAGAAAGACCAGACTAGTTTACTCCTACGTACTAAATCATCATATTGATGTCTGCCAATAGGCAGACAAGAGACACAATTTAACAGTACACCCCCCACAAGACTAAAGCACAGGTGCTGGGGTCATGTTTACTCTTCCATATATTCCAACTACTCCCGAGGTGTGGCGGTGCTTGTGAGGCAGGGTCTGGATTGGAAGGAGCGAGAGTCTCACCTCGATCCCGAGGGCAGATATGTTATACTACTTGGGGTCCTTGGTGGAGTCTGGGTGGCAATTATGGTAGTTTATGGGCCTAATACGGACACCCCAGAATTTGTCCAAAACATATGGGCCAAATTCAAAGTAACAGGCTGTGGCACTATATTCCGGGGTGGGGACTTAAACGCGGTGCTGGACGAGGTGATGGACAGGAAGGGTCTGTTCCGCTCCCTTCACCCAAACGCTAGCGCCACACTGAACGTTTTTGTTTCGGAGTTTAATTTAATTGAGACATGGCGACAACACCACCAACACACTAAGGAAGGCACATGTATTTCCGAGCACCGCATGGCCTGGTCCAGGTTAAATTACTGGTTGGTATCACGTGATGTAGTGGCAAGGACATGCAAGATATCTCACCTTCACAGATCCTTGTCAGATCATGCTCCTTGCCTCCTGCGCCTTAATATGCCGAATTTACCCAACAAAATGTTTAGCTGGCGGCTACCTCCCAATGCCTTATTGGACGCGTCTTTCAAGGAGGAAATACGATGGGACATAGAGGACTACTTTACTCTGAAACTGGCTCAGTATCAACCCAGGCCTCATTATGGGAGGCCTTTAAGGTGGTCATCAGGGGAAAATGCATAGCACGTCAAGCCGGGGTGCTGAAGGCAATCAGGGGTTCACTTGCCTCCCTCGAGAAAAGCATCAAGTAGCTCGAAACACAGTTCTACACCACTGACGACCCCACCCATATCGCCCAACTGAAAGACAAGTTGGTGTAATTTGATGAAGAGGCACAGAGGGAAATGAGGTTTATGGGCAAACACACACACACCAGAAGGTACGGGAGGGAGATAGGCCAGGGAGAACCCTTGCGAATGTGCTCCCGGCTCCCAGCTCCACTGCCTATGTCACAGAGATCCGGGGTGATAGCCCGCCTGTGATCTGAGACCTGCAAGAAGTTTTGGATCAATTTACACAATTCTATGCCAATCTATATACGGTAACGCAAGGTTCAGTGTCAGAGGGCCTTCAGCCTTACCTGGACTCCCTAGAACTACTTTGGCTGGGACGGGGCACAGGGAATATTTGGATGTCACCTTCTCTGTGGAGGATGTCACCCAAGTGATTCTTGGCATTCCCCTGGATAAGGCACCAGGTTCTGATGGCTTAACCACTGCATTTTACAAAACATACACAGAGGAACTGGCCTGCACCAAATCCATGTACATGACGATTCCCAATCCATAGGTATTCTACCGCCTTCGATGCGTGAAGTTTTGTGAAAAGTAACAGGAGTATAAACCCATCAACCATGTTGGGATTGGGGTAGACAATTATATACAAAGAACAATATCCCAACCGGTATTGTTTGGAGACAAATATTAAGGATATCTATACAGTATTATCCAGACAGAAGGAGACTCCGTGTGATTTTCATATGTGCTCAAGGCATCATTTTTATAAGCATTATGAAGAGTATAGGACAATTCTAATTAACAGTTAATATCAACACTGCAATTATTGAATAAAAAGTGACAGCCCAAGATTGTACAAGGTGCACAAGTGCAAAGGTGAGTGACACTACGGCGACACAAGTGACGGTGAAAACAGCGTGGACAGCGCAAAGTGTAAGGTGAACAATTATTTACAGTAACTAAAATCAACAGAGTGGTTTAAAAAAAAATTCAGAAGAAAGATTGTTCATTTATCATTTTATCCGAAAACCCCTATGTGAAAAGCGCCTAGAATCTCGCTGGAGGGTCGGCGACGTTTCGATCCGTAAAACTTGGGATCATCATCAGGACAAGGGGGGCTGGAAGCAGTGCTGCAAGGGGGAAAAGGGAAATGAAGTGAATGACAGGTCGGGCGGTGATCTAGTGGGAAGAGAGGTAAAGAAGGAAGAGCTCACCGTTTGGCAGCAGAAGGGTAACAGGGATGGAGGGGAATTGTAAGGAAACTGTCGGGGTGCCTCGTTGAACGTCCCTTGCCAGAGGACGGGGTCAAAAACTCAAGGTCAATACTTCAGGCAAAGTTGAGCTGAGGGTTAAAGGTAAGAGGGATAATAAGTTTAAAGGTGAGGAGCACCTTGTCTTTATGGCCGGCGGTAAACGACACGTTGTGCACTTACCACGGGGTGCATTAGAGCCGAGTGGTCTGCTGATGGTTCAACGCTGATCCAAAGCGTGATCAACGGAGGGAATATTGAATTTCAAGTGTTGGCTTGATGAGCCAACCATACCATAAGATAGGGCCATGAAATACACTTACCAAGGGGGTGAGAAAGGGCCGCGTGATCCAGGGGCGATTCAACGCTGGTCCCAGCGTGAACGACGTGCGGGGGAGGGAGACACAGTCTATAAGAGAAATGGCAGTGGGTGAGCGATCACAAGGGATCGCAAGTCTAGTACAAGGCAGGCTCTAAAATAGCAGACCGATGTGGTCGAGAGTGAAGAACCAAGGTAAACTTACCTCGAGATATGTGGGCTCTCGAACCGACGTGGTCCGTAGCAGGGTCTGCCCGGATCCTTATGCAATCGTCAGGCGAAGGGGAATGAATCTAGGACAAAAGAAGGGGGGGGGGTTAACGAACTCAAGGGTCCAAAAGTTATTGGGTCCGGAGAAGTGCCGTGAATTATCGGCTCTGGGTATTTACCTCTCCTCAGTCAAGGAACCGGCGAGTAAAGCGCTGTTCCAACGTTGCCTTAGCGATCTCAAGGTTGAGACAGAGCTAAGTAGTCATAGGTCGGGGGAGCCGGTCAGATGACGCGGCGCGGCTCAAATTAAAAATTGGCATGGATAGGTGGAGGGGGCTGGGAGGGCGGAGAGGAGGCGGGACGGAAGGAAGGAAAGGGAAGCTCGTAAGAGGCAGCTATTAGATGTGTGAGAAAACAGGGCAGACAGCAAAAAGGCTGGAAATACGGAGAAATTGCAAGGGCCTTCAGTGGTTGATAAATTAAAAATGGAGCCGATGCACAAATCAAAGTATTTGAGCCGGGGGAAGGGAAGGATAGGGAAAGGGGGCAGAAGGTTGAATACCAGGACATTCTAATAAGAAGCATGTAAGGAATTTACAGTGTATTACCCCAGGAAATTGCTGTTATGAAGCAAGGACACAATTCCAACGTATATAATGGGAGAATATATAGATTATGTAATATATCGCCATTACATCTAATACATTGGTAGTATTGAATTAGGATACAGAAGAAGAACGGCAACTTGCAAGAGAGCTTACGTTGAGATCTGTCAGGCATCATATTCAAGAGAGATTGGAGTGGGCAGCCTCTGTTGGGGAGAGGTAGGGCATTAACACTAAAGACAATTGTCAGATGGTAATCGTGCTGTTCCACTCTTCAATCGTATTCAATCCGTTGTTAACAGAGTCACAAAGGGTCATCCACCTACATTCACTCTTGTTTAAGAGGGATTTGATGTCACCGCCTCTTGTAGGTAGTGTCAGTTGTTCGATCGCTTGCCATTTAATGTCTGTATCCCTGTGATGTTTTTCAAGGTAGTGGTTCACCAATGGTGCTGTGGTCACCTTGCAATTGAGACTCCCTTGATCTGTAAATAAAAAGTGTCTCTGTAAAGAAAATAATTATTTTGAAGTGCAATACGTAAAAGATCCATAATGAAATGGGTTGGAACGGGTTGGGGTCTGGAATGGAGAAGAATTTCAATCACTTGTAAGCCTTCTTGATGGGGGATGTTAGTATATAAGGACTCGATGTCTAGTCCTACTATGAGGTTTTGCTCTGTATCGTAGTCCATATCTTCGATGGTATTAATAAGATCTATAGTGTCCCTGATGAAGGTATCTGTACTGGGGACAAATTCTTTGAGAATGGCGTCAATGTATTACCTTTAGGTTCTAAAATAGATCCGCAACCAGACACAATGGGCCTGCCAGGTGGGTTGTTTTGATCTTTATGAATTTTAGGTAAAAAATATATAACTTGCATGCGTGGATGAGGGTTATTAAGAAAGAGATATTCTTTGTGAGTTATTATGTCCATCTGTTTAGCTTGTTCGGTCACGTCCATAATTTTTCTTCTGATCTCTTGTAGTGGATCTTTGGTCAATGGCCGGTAATGTTCGGGATTGTTGATTGACGTTTAATTTCAGAGTCATATTTGTCAGCCTCTATAACCACAATCCCACCGCCTTTGTCCGCAGGCTTAATAATAATGTCTGTATTATTCTTTAGGGAAGTTAATGCTTGTTTCTCGGCGAGGGAGATGTTGTAGGGGACAAATTGTGGTTGAGATTGTAGTTCAGCAATGTCGCGGAGCACTAGTCGTTCAAATGCCAAGATTTCGGGTGGCATTGTGGCCGATGGCGGATTGAATGATGAAGGTGGATGGAATCTTTGAATTATAGGTTCATTTAGTTCAATCTCATTGCTGAAGAAATGTCTTAGGCGTATTCTACGGAAGAACCTGATAAGGCTTGACTGTAACTCCAGGAAGTTTGTTTTTTCAGTTGGAACAAAACTAAGGCCTCGGGACAGAATACGATTTTCCTCGCTGGTCATGACATGATTGGATAGATTAAAGATGGGTATAAATTCATTATTAACGGTGGTAAAAGGATTGGGCTCCATCAGTGGTGTCATTATTGGGAAGGACCCCATTGGTAATACCGGTTGCGTGTTTGTCTTTCTCCCGGCAGTTGAGGTTGGTATTGGCGAGTTTTCGTCTGTCATGGAGGGGGTTGGCTGCATCCGCGGCCCCGGTCTAAAAAACCTTGAGGGAGTAGGGGTGGAGGTCTATTAAGGGGTCTATTGGAGCTTGAGCCTTCTCCAGGGTCCGATTCCTCCGCAGAGGTGTTGGACGAATCCGAAAAAGTAATCCGTTGGTTGTTCCTATATCTGCCCCAATTCTTGGTTCTTGGAGGAATGTAGGGCGTGTTGTAAAACTCCTGGTTAAGATAGGGGTAGGTAGTTTCTACTTCATAGAATTTAATGTCCTTTTGGATTTTAGTGGCTTTCTTATTCAATTCGAATGTGTTAAATGTAGAGATGGTGTTGTTTACTTTCTCTAGCAGACTTTTTGCGTCTGGAATAGTGGAGTCACCCAAAATAAGTTGCTCAAGTTCCTCGATTTCTTTGAGTTCCTTTTTGCTATGTTCAACAGCAGTGTCAATGCCTAACACCATCCAGTGGCGAGAGCAGGTAGTGGAAAGGTGACTGAAGCTAGTACGGAATTTTGGATCGTTGATGAAAATTGCTGGGGTGTCACGGATCTGTAATCCTACTGGGATAACACCGGAGTGAAGATAGTCTGTGAGCATCCGGGCATGTAAATCTGTTCTAATTTGTTTCTTCTTAAGTTTTTCTAATTTCTCCAAGAGAATACGGGAATTGTTGGGCGCGATGGAGGTGGAAGAAGAGGTAGGTGGACCTGTCAAAAGGTAAAGACCGCCCATAAGGGTCTGAATATATTCTTCTGAGTATGTCAGAGACTCCTTTGACATTCTGAATGATCAGGGTAGTATCAAACAGAGTACAGGATTCCTAAATTAATCCATGAATGATGCCCAAGCAGGGCAAACTCTCGCAGCTCAGCAGCTGCTCACAATCTTGTGAAAAGTAACAGGAGTATAAACCCATCAACCATGTTGGGATTGGGGTAGACAATTATATAAAAAGAACAATATCCCAACCGGTATTGTTTGGAGACAAATATTAAGGATATCTATACAGTATTATCCAGACAGAAGAAGGAGACTCCGCGTGATTTTCATATGTGCTCAAGGCATCATTTTTATAAGCATTATGAAAAGTATAGGACAATTCTAATTAACAGTTAATATCAACACTGCAATTATTGAATAAAAAGTGACAGCCCAAGATTGTACAAGGTGCACGAGTGCAAAGGTGAGTGACTACGGCAACACAAGTGACGTTGAAAACAGCGTGGACGGCGCAAAGTGTAAGGTGAACAATTATTTACAGTGACTAAAATCAACAGAGTGGTTTCAAAATTTATACAGAAGAAAGATTGTTCATTTATCATTTTATGCGAAAACCACTACGTGAAAAGCACCTAGAATCTCGCTGGAGAGTCTACGGCGTTTCGATCCGTAAAACTTGGGATCATCATCAGGACAAGGGGAGCTGGAAGCAGTGCTGCAAGGGGGAAAAGGGAAATGAAGTGAATGACAGGTGTGGGCGGTGATCTAGTGGGAAGAGAGGTAAAGAAGGAAGAGCTCACCGTTTGGCAGCAGAAGGGTAACAAGGATGGACGGGAATTGTAAGGAAACTGTCGGGGTGCCTCGTTACACATCCCTTGCCAGAGGACGGGGTCAAAAACTCAAGGTCGATACTTCAGGCAAAGTTGAGCTGAGGGTTAAAGGTAAGAGGGATAATAAGTTTAAAGGTGAGGAGCACCTTGTCTTTATGGCCGGCGGTAAAGGACACATTGTCCAATTACCACGGGGTGCATTAGAGCCGAGTGGTCTGTTGATGGTTCAACGCTGATCCAAAGCGTGATCAATGGAGGGAGGCTGCTGATAATCACTAACAGAGTCGATGTATCAGGTGTGGTGCTGCTGGGGGGTGAGAGGTAAGGGAATATTGAATTTCAGTGTTGGCTTGATGAGCCAACCATACCATAAGATAGGGCTATGAAATACACTTACCAAGGGGTGAGAAAGGGCCGCGTGGTCCAGGGGCGATTCAACGCTGGTCCCAGCGTGAACGACGGGCGGGGGAGGGAGACACAGTCTATAAGAGAAAAGGCAGTGGGTGAGCGATCACAAGGGATCGCGAGTTTAGTACAAGGAAGGCTCTATAATAACAGACCGATGTGGTCGAGGGTGAAGAACCAAGGTAAACTTACCTCGAGATATGTGGGCTCTCAAACTGACGTGGTCCGTAGCATGGTCTGCGCGGATCCTTATGCGATCGGCAGGCGAAGGGGAATGAATCTAGGACAAAAGAACATGGGGGATACGGAACTCAAGGGTCTGAAAGTTATTGGGTGCGGAGAAGTGCCGTGATTTATCGGCTCTGGGTATTTACCTCTCCTCGGTCAAACAACCGGCGAGTAAGGCGCTATTCCAACATTGTCTTAGCGATCTCAAGGTTGAGACAGAGCTGAGTAGTCATAGGTCGGGGGAGCCGGTCAGATGACGTGGCGCGGTTCAAATGAAAAATTGGCATGGATAGGTGGAGGGGGCTGGGAGGGTGGAGAGGAGGCGGGACGGAAGGAAGGGAAGGGCAGCTCGTAAGAGGCAGCTGTTAGATGTGTGAGAAAACAGGGCAGTGTCAGGATCCCTAATTTACAAGTCGCAACAACCACCTTTGCACGGAGTCATTGGGCTGGGCAGGAGCCAAGGACAAGTTCCTGGTCCGAGATGTTGAGGAACTGGAACCTCAAGATGGCCGCTGGGTATCGCCGCAGTCAGCGGTCCAGTGTTTAGAGCCTCAAACAGCCGAGCTCAGGTGGAGCGTGTGATGACTATAAACTGCGCACTTCACCAACGGCGTGACCCGAGGAGGAAGCACAGTCAGAGTCTTAGTGGAATTATCAGTCAGAGAATCAGAGTTTTGGAGAAACAGAAACTTTAAGCCCCCACGTGTCAGGCACCAAAAGAAAAGAAAATATTTATGGAGAGAATTCTGAGGAGAAGTTTACAGCGCATTCCCGTAGTTCGAAGAAGAGTTCGGAGGAGATATTCCACGAAAGCTTCATCGCATCGGAACGTCTGTCGACAGAGAGTGTGAGAGAAGAAGAAGACAGAGATAAATGACAATAATGTTTATGTACTCAGTTAAGACAAAAGAATAGAGACTGAAGTGATACTTACCTTGTTAAACGTGAATGATAATTCGTACTGCCACAAGGCATTGACAAAGGAGTACCTAGTACAGAAAATCCCCAAAGGAATTACAGAAAAGGCAGCATTAGTCAAAAAGACAGGAGAAGGTTCACGGAAAGAATAAATCAAAGAATAATTAACAGAACAGAATTACTGTAAAGCAGGAAAAGGCAACCAGGATAACTAAGCAGAAGAACAGATAAAAGTGAGTAGTTTGAGTAAGACTTAAGATAGAGGTAGGATAAAGAAGCGAGCAGGTTAACATTTAGTGTCGTTGTGAATTACAGGGAGAAATCCTAATAGAACTTCAGCTGAACCCAGAGCCAATATCCAAGTGAAGAGAGGGCAAGACTCTTGGCAGAAATGGTAGGTGTAAACCAGTGAGAGTAATAGGAAAGAGTAGAGAGGGAGCCAGAGTCACATAGTTATGTCATTGTAATATTTCCCTACAGGTTATCCAAGCCAGTGAAGGTCTGCAGGTCGGACTTACGAGCGGAGCCAACCAAGAGGATCTCTTCTTGTTTGTTTGTTATTTTATCCAATTTCCCCTTCCCCCGTAGGTAATGGGTTGGAGTCTTAAATATATATATATTGAGCTCCAAGTCATTGCCTTGGGTGGATTCGGAAGCCAGCATCTCTGTTCCCGTGCAGCTACCAAGAGTATCCTTTTAAGATCTGACAGAGTGAAGTGCCCAAGTTGCACCTTGCATCTGAACAGAGATGGCAGAAGGGATACATTTGCAGGGTTTAGGAGTGATCTTAGACACCATACAGAAGGAGTTAAGTGCAGTTAGAGAGGAGAACCAAGATCTGAAACTGGAGATTGTGAATGCCAGAAAAGAAACAGCCGAACTAGCACACAGACTTAGGCAGCCCCTTAGTACAGGACTGGAAACTCAGAACCCCTTGTCAGATAGTACAAATAAGATGACCACCCAAATTATCCATTCCTTGTCCCCAGTAATTCCCCTAGCAGCCCCAGAGCGGTTTAGTGGGGATCCACAAAAGGCGCAAACATTTATTACTCAGTGTTCCCTACATTACATGTGCCGCCCTTCGATTTTCCCTGACGCACAATCCAAGGTCGCTTTCGCATTGTCTTATCTAAGCGGGGACGCGGCAGCCTAGTCCATGCCACTCATCACCAGAAACGACCCCATCTTAAGAAATTATGAGGAATTTAAAGAAGAGTTTTTACGAATATTCGACAGGAGAAGAATATCTCAAATCGTTGACAATGAGTTGCTTGATTTGAAACAAGGAAACCGAGATCTGGTGGGCTACCTGGCCCAATTCAACAAGCTAGTGGTTGAGACAAACTGGCCCGAGAGTAAGCGAGCAGCAGTGTTCTACCGCGGTTTAAAAGATTAACTCAAAGTCGTCCTGGCCGGAATTCCAAATAGACCCACAGAGATATCTGCGTTGGTGCACCTAGTAACAGAAATAGACTTCCGTCAAGGGGAAAGAAAAGGTGAAAAAAGGAGAGAGTTCCTACCGACAGTTCCAAGATATGATTGGGCTCGATCAGAAATTAGTCGAAGTAACGAAGGTTCCACAGGAGTCGAACCAATGCAAATTGGAACTATCCGTGGGCCTCTGTCCAAGGAAGAAAAAGAGAAGAGCAGGACGGGTAATTTATGCATGTACTGCGGAGCTGGGGGCCATTTCGTCAGAAATTGCCCAAAGAAACCTAAGCCTAACTACAAGCCGAAGGAAAACTAGATGCACTACCTGTTGGAGGAGTCGAACAGGTGGGTGGGATTCCAGAGAAGACTCCAGAAGAACATCGAGTGGCCAATACATTACAGTCAGCAGCTCCTCATCTAAATCTCTCAATGGAAGTGAAATTTAGAGACATAACCTTATCAGGAGTTTCGTTAATGATAGACTCTGGTGCCACAGGGAACTTTAGCGATTTGAGATTTGCTCGTAAAGTGGGAATACAGGCGATTATGAAGAGTAAAAGTGAACCTGTAAGAGCCGTGGATGGAACTAATCTGTCATCTGGTCCTATAATTAGTCACACTAAAGTAATACATCTGGCCTCCGATAGTGGCCATGAAGAACGGATCCAGTTCAACTTGATAGACGCTCCTCAGTTTGAATTAATCCTAGGCCTTCCTTGGCTTACTGAGCACAACCCCACAATTAATTGGAGTAACCGAACAGTTAAGATGGATTCGGAATACTGTCTGGAAAACTGTTTGGGACATAAAGACAGAGGATTAGAGATCAACGTCAGCCCGTCTCATTCGTTATGTTAACTGGAAGGATCGATATGTGTAATCAACGTCCAAGAGATTCCAAAAGAATACTCGGAGTTCCATGAGGTGTTCAACGAAGTTGAAGCCGAGCAACTGCCCCCACACAGGGACTATGACTGTAAGATAGAGATTGACCCCGGATCCAACTTGCCCTGTAGTCGGGTATATGCTTTGACAGAGAAGGAACATCGTCACTTCAAGGAGTACTTAGATAAATATCTAGCTAACTGATTTATTCGGCCGTCCCAATCCCTGGTTTCGTCGCCTTTATTCTTCGTGCCGAAGAAAGAGGGAGACTTGAGAACCTGCATTGACTGTAGGGCCACTAACAGAATCACAAAGAAAAACAGGTATCCACTGTCCCTAATATCAGTGCTATTGGATCAAGTGAAAGGAGCTCAAGTATATACAAAGCTCGACCTGAGGGGAGCCTATCACTTGGTCAGGATGAGGGAGGGCGACGAGTGGAAGACGGCTTTCCGGACCCATTTTGGATTGTTTGAATACCAAGTCATGCCCTATGGGCTTTGTAATGCCCCGGCGGCATTTCAACATTTCATTAACGATGTGCTGAAGGAATTCATAGACCAATGTGCCATCGTGTACATAGATGACATTCTGATTTACTCTGCAGACCAGGAAAAACACAAGGAACAGGTCAGAGGTGTTTTGAGAAAGTTGAAAGAAAACCGGTTATTTGTAAAACTGGAAAAATGCGCTTTTAACGTGACCCAAGTGGAATTTTTGGGTTTTGTCATTTCGCCAACAGGAATACTTATGGACCAACGAAAGATCGAAGCGGTGGTTAAGTGGAAGTCTCCAGAAAGTGTTAAGGAGGTTCAAAGTTTCATTGGGTTCGCTAACTTTTACCGCAGATTCATCAGCAAATTTTCTCACAAAATCTTGCCACTTACCAAGCTGTTGAGGAAAGGAACTCAATTCAATTGGACCCAAGAAGCAGAGGAGGCATTCAATTCTTTGAAGCAGGACTTCACTACGGCTCTGATTCTTCAGCATGAGGATCCCAACGAACCATTTTATGTAGAAACAGATGCTTCAGACCAAGCGGTAGGGGGAGTCCTATCTCAGCGTAATAAGGTATCTGGACAATTGCACCTGGTGGCCTACAGGTCAAGGAAATTATCCTCGGCGGAGTGTAACTACACCATCACAGAAAAGGAGTTGTTGGCGATTAAGGATGCCTTTAAGGAGTAGAGACATCACCTCATGGGGGCCCAGCATCAAGTGACAGTCTTTACTGACCATCGCAATTTAAAATTCCTGAAGACTGCTCGGACATTGACTCCTCGGCAGTGGAGGTGGTCGCTGTATTTCGCTGACTATGATTTCATTATTACCTTCCGACCAGGAGCACAAAACGGAAAGGCGGATGCCTTGTCCAGAATTGGCACAGAGAATCAGAAAACGCCCATGGAAAATCAATCCATCATACCTAGAGAGAAAATAATGGGTGCTACCACTTCAATAGGTTTGGAAACCAGTATCTCGGAAATAATGACGCCAGAAGCAATGGAAGCATGGGCAAGAGAGGAAGAAGGAAGAAAAATTGTTGGTCAACTCCCTTACTTTCATGAAAGTCTGTATATTCCTTCAAAAGAGCTATAGTTACAGGTCATGCAAGAAAATCACGATGCGAAGATGGCTGGGCATAAGGGAGAGGCAAAAACAAAGGAACTAATTAAGCGGCATTACTGGTGGCCAGAGATGAACGAGGATATAGAGAATTACGCCAAGACTTGCAAGGTTTGTGCGCAGGGGAAATCTGAACGGCAAGCCTCTAAAGGTTTACTAGAACCCCTGCCTACACCACCTTACCCCTGGCACACAGTAACATTGGACCTTATCACAGAGTTACCGCTTAGTAAGGGCTATGACACAATATTGGTTGTGGTAGACTCTTTTTCTAAAATGGCACACTTCACAGCCTGGAAGGGAATACCATCTGCTTAACAGTTAGCTGCACATTTTAGTACAGACATTGTAAAAATTAATGGCATACCCAAGATTGTGATCTCGGATAAAGGCCCACAATTCATTTCCCATTTTTGGAAATCTTTTATGGCAAGCTTAGGAACCAAAGTAAGATACTCCACTAGCTACCATCCTGAGACCGATGGCCAAACAGAACGAGAGAACAAGAGTTGGAACAGTACTTACGACTGTTTCTTCTGAAACAGGAGGGGGACTGGGTAGATTACTTGTGGGCAGCAGAGTTCGCCCACAATAACGCCAAAAATGTGTCCACAGGTTTCTCTCCCTTCTATATGAACTATGGTAGACATCCAAATTCAACTATTAGACAGGTAGATTTATCCTTCCCAGCAGTTCAGGATATAGTGTCCCATCTAGAACAGATACACCAAGATACCATAGAAAGTCTCCAAAGTGCGAAAGAAAAATATAAAGGTTATGCGGATAAGAAGAGGCGAGAGGGTCCAAAACTAGAGGAAGGAGACAATGTGTGGTTAAGTACCAAGAATTTAAGGTTGAAAGGAAACCGAAAGTTCCAGCCTCGATTTATTGGTCCTTACCCAGTGGAGAAACAGATAAATCAAGTATCCTATAGATTAACTTTACCGTCGAGACTAAGAATACATCCAGTTTTCCATGTTTCTTTGTTGAAGAAAGCCCCAAATAATTTGCTGAAGACAATACCACCAAAACCCCTCAATCTAGAGACCTGAACAGAGTACGAAGTCAAGGAAATCTTAGACTCAAAGAACTTGAAAGGGAAACTGTTCTACCTTGTAGATTGGAAGGGGTACGGTCCAGAAGAGTGATCTTGGGAACGTGAAGAAGATGTTCATGCTCCCAGATTGGTAAAGTCCTTTCATCTACGCTTCCAAACAAAATCCAGGGGGAAAGAGTCCACCGTGTTGGGGGGTACTGTTAGGATCCCTAATTTACAAGTCGCAACAACCACCTTTGCACGGAGTCATTGGGCTGGGCAGGAGCCAAGGACAAGTTCCTGGTCTGAGATGTTGAGGAACTGGAACCTCAAGATGGCCGCTGGGTTTCGCCACGGTCAGTGGTCCAGTGTTTAGAACCTCAAACAGCCGAGCTCACGTGAAATGCGTGATGACTAGAAACTGCGCACTTCACCAACGGCATGACCCGAGGAGGAAGCGCAGTCAGAGTCTTAGTAGAATTATCAGTCAGAGAATCGGAGTTTTGGAGAAACGGAAACTTTAAGCCCCCCCCGTGTCCGTTTCTAGGTTCATGATCATTAAGTTAGTTTAAAGGCACCAAAAGAAAAGAAAATATTTACAGAGAGAATTCTGAGGAGAAGTTTACAGCGCATTCCCGTAGTTTGAAGAAGAGTTAGGAGGAGATATTCCACGAAAGCTTCATCGCATCAGAATGTCTGTAGAGAGAGAGTGTGAGAGAAGAAGAAGACAGAGATAAGTGACAATAACGTTTATGTACTCAGTTAAGACAAAAGAATAGAGACTGAAGTGATACTTACCTTGTTAAACGTGAATGGTAATTCGTACCGCCACAAGGCATTGACAAAGGAGCAGCTAGTACAGAAAATCCCCAAAGGAATTACAGAAAAGGCAGCATTAGTCAAAAAGACAGGAGAAGGTTCACGGAAAGAATAAATCAAAGAATAATTAACAGAACAGAATTACTGTAAAGCAGGAATAGGCAACCAGGATAACTAAGCAGAAGAACAGATAAAAGTGAGTAGTTTGAGTAAGACTTAAGACAGAGGTAGGATAAGGAAGCGAGCAGGTTAACATTTAGTGTTGTTGTGAATTACAGGGAGAAATCCTAATAGAACTTCAGCTGAACTCAGAGCCAATATCCTAGTGAAGAGTGGGCAAGACTCTTGGTAGAAATGGTAGGTGTAAACCAGTGAGAGTAATAGGAAAGAGTAGAGAGGGAGTCAGAGTCCCATAGTTATGTCATTCTAATATTTCCCTACAGGTCATCCAAGCCAGTGAAGGTCTGCAGGTCTGACTTACGAGCGGAGCCAACCAAGAGGAGATATTCCACGAAAGCTTCATCGCATCAGAATGTCTGTAGAGAGAGAGTGTGAGAGAAGAAGAAGACAGAGATAAGTGACAATAACGTTTATGTACTCAGTTAAGACAAAAGAATAGAGACTGAAGTGATACTTACCTTGTTAAACGTGAATGGTAATTCGTACCGCCACAAGGCATTGACAAAGGAGCAGCTAGTACAGAAAATCCCCAAAGGAATTACAGAAAAGGCAGCATTAGTCAAAAAGACAGGAGAAGGTTCACGGAAAGAATAAATCAAAGAATAATTAACAGAACAGAATTACTGTAAAGCAGGAATAGGCAACCAGGATAACTAAGCAGAAGAACAGATAAAAGTGAGTAGTTTGAGTAAGACTTAAGACAGAGGTAGGATAAGGAAGCGAGCAGGTTAACATTTAGTGTTGTTGTGAATTACAGGGAGAAATCCTAATAGAACTTCAGCTGAACTCAGAGCCAATATCCTAGTGAAGAGTGGGCAAGACTCTTGGTAGAAATGGTAGGTGTAAACCAGTGAGAGTAATAGGAAAGAGTAGAGAGGGAGTCAGAGTCCCATAGTTATGTCATTCTAATATTTCCCTACAGGTCATCCAAGCCAGTGAAGGTCTGCAGGTCTGACTTACGAGCGGAGCCAACCAAGAGGATCTCTTCTTGTTTGTTTGTTATTTTATCCAATTTCCCCTTCCTCCGGAGGTAATGGGTTGGAGTCTTAAATATATATATTGAGCTCCAAGTCATTGCCTTGGGTGGATTTGGAAGCCAGCATCTCTGTTCCCGTCCAGCTACCAAGAGTATCCTTTTAAGATCTGACAGGCAGACAGCATAAAGGCTGGGAATACGGAGAAATTGCAAGGGCCTTCAGTGGTTGATAAGTTAAAAATGGAGCCGATGCACAAATCAAAGTATTTGAGCAGGGGGAAGGGAAGGATAGGGAAAGGGGGGGAGGGAAGGGGGGGGAGAGAAAGGGGGGGGGAGAAAGGGGGCAGAAGGTTGAATACCAAGACATTCTAATAAGAAGCATGTAAGGAATTTACAGTGTATTACCCCAGGAAATTGCTGTTATGAAACAAGGACACAATTCCAACGTATGTAATGGGAGAATATATAGATTATGTAATATATCGCCATTACATCTAATACATTGGTAGTATTGAATTAGGATACAGAAGAAGAATGGCAACTTGCAAGAGTGCTTACGTTGAGATCTGTCAGGCATAATATTCAAGAGAGATTGGAGTGGGCAGCCTCTGTTGGGGAGAGGTAGGGCATTAACACTAAAGACAATTGTCAGATGGTAATCGTGCTGTTCCACTCGTCAATCGTATTCAATCCATTGTTAACGGAGTCACAAAGGGTCCTCCACCTACATTCACTCTTGTTTAAGAGGGATTTGATGTCACCACCTCTTGTAGGTAGTGTCAGTTGTTCGATCACTTGCCATTTAATGTCTGTATCCCTGTGATGTTTTTCAAGGTAGTGTTTCACCAATGGTGCTATGGTCACCTTGCAATTGATGCAACTTTTGTGTTGCACAATTCTGTTTTTAAAGGGTTGTGTGGTTTGTTCGTCGTACATAAGTTGGCATGGGCATTCGATAACATAGATCACATTGAATGATCTACAGTTAGTGTGGTTCCTCAGAGTGTGAGTTTTGTCTTTGTATCTGAATACCTTCGTGTTAGTTGTGAGTTCACAGACCGAGCAGCTTTGGCATATGAAGTGGCCTAGCACGGGTGGTAGGCCCCATACAGCAGTAATACTGTGGTGATCAGGTTTCTTGCCCGTACCAAGTGACTTGACAAATTGTCTCCTCTTTGATAAGACGAGAGAGGCTCATCTTTGAAGGGTTCAAACGGACAGAGGATAGACCAGTTCTTTTTAATTATTTTGGCCACTTTGTTGCTACTAGGGCTGCATTCAGAAACAAATGGAATTCTCTTTTGGGGTTGTCTTGTTTGGTTGGTGAGAAGATGTTCTCTGTGGCAATACCACGCTCGTTTACAGGCTCTAGAGACCAATTGTTTGGGGTAGCCTCTGGCGATGAGTTTTTTGGTCAGAACATCAGTTTCCCTGAAGTAGTCATGACGCCATTTGCAGTTTCGCCTAATTCGGAGAAATTGCCCGAAAGGCAAACCATCTCTGAGTCCTCTTGGGTGGTAACTTGTGTATTGGAGCAGTGTATTTCTTTCAGTCGATTTTCGGAACAGACTGGTTCCCAATTTGCCCTCCTCAGCGTGGATAGTGACGTCTAGGAAGGGCAAGTCGTTCTGCCTGCATTCACTTGTGAAATGGAGATGTTCCTGAGAACGATTTAACCAATCAATAAAGGACATAAGGGCTTCCTTAGTGCCTTTCCAAAGTAGCAAGATGTCGTCTATATAACATTGCCACAAATTTATGTTGTCATGGAAAGGATTAGGAGGTTGAAGGATCAGTATTTTCTCCAAGTGATGGACATACAGTATGGCAAAGTTTGGAGCAATTAAGTATTGGTTAGATAGATGCACAGCGTAATTTTATAGTTCTGAATCACTCATTTTGGTAGACTAGTATTTGTGTTAGTTTGGTGGTGCTCAACAAGGAGGCGTCGAGGGCCCAACGACGTCGAATTAAATATTTGCTAATGTGGGACCAGAGGACCTCTAGTCTCATCCCTTGGTTGGCACACACTTCATTTGTGTTCCCTTAGTTCAAGAAAACAACTTCCATTCAGTATTCGTTATTGTTCATTTCATTTATTTCATAGATTTTTTGGTGGTAATTTTTTTGTAGAATCAATTCAAATGTCATCATAATCATTGTCAACATGAAAATCAGGCATTATCATTTCAACGTGTCCAATGCATTTCGGGCATTGTAGGCATGCCCTTCATCAGGGAATTGATAATGCCTTTCTTTAGATGTTTGTTTCGAAATCTGAAGGATTGCGGATGGAGGAATTCTATCCGGTACTCGTCTCCATGAAACGCCGGCGTTTCTATCCTGAGTATGTATACTCAATAATAAATACAATTTTGTACTTTTTAATTGATTGTTGTGCTTTCTATATGCACTAATCAATATCTTACATTGAGAGACAATCACACAAAAAGCTAAAGATTGAAACATTAGTACAGTAGTCAAATATGTATACAAACAGGTCAAGGATACACATTGAATGAAGAGATTACAAAATGAGTTGCTTACCAACCACAACTTCACAAACTACAGAGCTGCCAACGCTGCACCGGCAAACAGGATTCACCACCAATACAAAGGAAACTATTAGCTGTACAATAAAAAAAGAAAATTAAAACAAAAATGATAACAAAATATCAATCAAAAGACACTGGCAGTCCCCTGAAAGGAGGCGTGACACAGGCAAAACAAAGTCACCACCAAATAGAAGCAAATCTTACCCCAGGAGCAAATCCCCCACCATGTACATAACCTTATTCCCAGGTAACTCAAGTGTTACCACCCACCCTGAGGCAGAATCCACTAAAGGAAAAAACATATACAAAAAAACAATCTGCCCTCAAAAGGAAAGGCGGAATGAAAAATAATATGACCCCCCAAGGAGAATGACTGTTGTCCAAGGGTACACTCCCATACAAAATTCATGATGTATAGTGGGCTTTCATCACCTCCTAAGAAGGCAAATCAGCCCAAAAAAGCTCAATCTGCCTTCAGGGGGAGGCAAAATAAAGAAAATATGGTGCCCAAGGGTCACACCCCTTCAAAACACAATCCCTGTAGTCTAGTGGAATTCTGCCTCCACACAGGACATATTGGCCTAAAAACTACAGATCTGCCCTCCAGGAGCAGAATGCCAAAAATAAATTATCCCAGAGGGAAGCGACCCTTGCCCAAGTGGTCGCTCCACCTTCAAACATAATCCCTGGTCTGCCCCCTCCCCCAGAGGGCACATTGGCCTAAAAACAGCCCATCTGCCCTCATGGTGAGGCAGAATTTAAAAAATATAGCCGCCCCAAGGGAAGTGACCCTTGGCAAAGGGATAGATCCCATTCAAACAAATATTTCCTGGTATCTAGTAGGCTTCCACCCTATCCCCTCAAAGGGCAGATTGGCCTAAAAACTGCATATCTGCTCTCCGGGGAGCAGAATATAAAAAACACAAATACAATCCCTTGTGTCTAGTGGGTTTCATGTCCCGCTGGGGGCAGATCGGCTGAAAAGAACAGCCGAACCAGCACCCGGGGAAAGGGGACGAAACGTTGATTAAATATGTTACCCCCAAGGGGAGCTACCCTTGCTCATGGAGTCGCTCCCCGCAATTTTATAACCAATATAATCTCTGGCAACTGGTGTTTTTTTACCCTAACTGTGGGGACAGATTTGCCAGAAAAAAACTGCAGAGCTATCCCCAAGGATAATGAAATATGTTTTATATAAGTTACCGCCAACTGGAGCAACCCTTGCCCAAGGGGCCGCTCCCCCAACAACAACAAAAACCCTGGGGTGCTAGTGGATTGGATTTCTGCTCCACAATCGCAGAACCCCCCTCGAACGTAGAGCAGGAATCCACTACATATAGACAAAGGAGAAAAGAAAAAACTGTTATCTTTCCCCCTAGGTCTGTATGGCCAGGACTTACCAAAATAATTGCTCTCTCCAGCATGTTCCGCGCACCGTCTGATGATGTTGGCATGCCATGCATGTTCTAACGTCATCAGATGACCGAGGGAGGGCTCAGGGGTGGCAGTGCAAGCACTTCCGTTCAACCCCAATGGAGACATGTCGCAGGGGCCAGTGGGGGAAGCGCCGGTGCTCCCAACACGAGTGGTGGACAGGATAGGCTGGAGGTATCCTCAGCACAAAACCACCATGGCTGAGGAAAGCTCCAGGCCATCCTGAGCACCCAAGGGGTTAAGTATAGAATGGTAATATTTTTAAAAAATATATTTTTTCTCGATAATATTGTGAATAGATATTGTTTTCAACAATATGTCATTCATCCACTGTCAAATAATTTTGGCATTATGTGAAAAATACGTGAGAGATGTACACTTGATAATAGACTCTTAAGCTGACTAAATGCTTTTTCTTGATCATTTGAACACTCATTTAACATTTTTTAAATAGTTTTCTTAATAGAAAGACTATTTATTAAAAAGTTATTCACATACCTTTAATAACATTCACGAACTTCTAAATCATAAAAATTACCTTAATTGATCATTCTTTTTTGATTGGTTACCTAATTTGATTGCTTGAAACCATTCTTGGAAAAAACACTATCTCAATAAATGTACTTTTATTTAATTGGAATGTCAATGCCCTCTTCAGCAATATTGTCACTATTTTTTAAAGCGTTCTGTTACGTTCCACTACTAAGGGCTTTATTACGATGTCGGTCGGAAAGGCTCTGAACAACATTCGGATTCCCCTAAACCGTATCGGAACCTATGTTTCCAACCATCTCAGAAACATCTACGAGCGACAGATTACGATATAAGGTAAGCATTCGGTCTGTCTGAATAGGTTACAACAGGCATTGAGAGACTCCAAGTTGGTCGAATCGTACATCTCTATGGTCACGTTTCCAACAGAAGCATTACAATGTCAGATCCGGACAGCCTTTCCGAATTGGTCTGTCCGACACGAAACAGCTGTCGGAAACTTATTTTGGGGGCCCGTAGCAGGTCCCCCTTTACCCTGAGGCCTCCAGTTGGGGCATGTGGGTGTACCCAAGGGAACCCTACTTTAAAGCTATGCACAGGCCCTGAAATCTGGATCCCCCTCTGACCCCTGTCCAGCAAAAACGTTGGCATCAATTGCTGAGGTAATAAATCCATCTGTCAACCGGATACTGAATCTTTCCCTGTCCGAAGGAAGAATGACAGAATATTGTAAGCATGAAAAAATTCTTCCGCTCCTAAAAAAATCATTAGTGGATCCCTTAGTAGCCAGCAATTATAGACCCATATTGCTCTTACCTTATTTCTCCAAGGCTTTGGAGAAATATGTGAATGCCACCATCACAGATTTTACTTAGGTCAGCCAGGTGCTCACCCGAGCCAGTCAGGATTTAGAGCAAACTTCAATACAGAAACGGCTCTATTAAAAATCTCAGAGATGAAAAAAACCACCCTTGATAGAGGAGGAAAGGCTTTGCTGATATTATTAGATCTTCAGTGGCCTTCGACACCTTGCCAGATGATCGCCTCCTTCATAGACTGAGGAAGAGCAGCATTGGGGGCACGGTTCTCAGATGGTTTTCTTCCTTTCTGGATAACCACCAGCAAACAGTCTGGGCTCCTCCTTTCTCAGCCCTCATCCCTCCACTGAATGTAGGGGTTCCACGGGGTTCCGTTTTAAGCCCTACCCTGTTTAATATATACATGGCCCCCCTTGCTCCTTTAGCCGAACAATATGGGCAAATTATATTGTATGCAGATGACATGCAATTGCTGTTTACCTGTGAGAAGGGTTAGGTACTTAACAGCAATTAAGTCAATGTTTGCCTAACCAAGGTGTTTGACTGGTTCACGCAAAATCAATTACTCTGCAACTCTGACAAGTCGGAATTTTTTTTTAACTCACTCCAGGATTACGAATGGCGTCAATGGTGGTCAAAAAATGCACCCCCCCCGATAGTCCAGTCTCCATCGCAAAAAATCTAGGAGTGAAATTGGATTCCGACATGACTATGAAGTCTCAGGTCCAATCAGTTGCTAGCACCTGTTTCGGGCTTTTAAAAATGGTGAGGAATTTCCTCCCCCTGCTTCGTATACCTCATAGGAGAACTGTGGTCCAATCACTGATCATGTCAAGGCTGGACTACGTAAATGTGTTGTATCTGGGCCTTCCAGACTACTTACTGAACCGCCTTCAGGTAGCTCAAAATGCGACAGCTAGGGCCATGCTCATGGTCGGACCCAGGCCACATATGTCTCCCCACCTTAGATCTTTGCACTGGTTACCAGTGGAAAAAAGGGTCAGTTTTAAATCCCTGGTGCTGACTTTTAAGGCCCTAAATAACATTGGGGCCCCGTACATCAGGAATAAAATCCAGCCCTACAAACCGTCCAGAATTCTGTGGTCATCAACCCAACAATTGACAATTGTGCCTAAGTTTTGCCGTTCTCACACAGGAGGACGCTCCGTTCAGGTAGTAGCTACAAAATTACGGAACAGTCTCCCACTTTCCCCTCCACAAGATCGTGACATCCTCAGCTTTAGGCGAAGCTTAAAAACCTGTTTTTTCCAATAGTAGAGTTGACTATCTGGTTATGGCTGTCAGGTCTTTCATTTGCTCAGTTCCGGGGTCAAGATAGCGCCGGGACACTCCTCGGAGTAGCAGTGCACTTAACAAATACCCTATAACATAACATAACATAACAGTGTGGCAGGCACCATGGGGTGCCTGCGATAGGGTGCCATTTTTCCATAACCACCACTTTATTCAATGGAAGCCTATGTTGTCTTTCGGAACACAATATTTATAGATGGGTTCAAAGATTCCATTGAAATACTAGAAGGGGAAATAATCAACAGTTCTGTTTTGATGGATTCGATTTCATTAAGTTGTTAGAAATCACAATCTGGTCCAAGTTAGACTATGTGACAAGGTATTAGTATCAGCCAGGTTTAGGGCAAATCCAAAAAGAATTTGGGTGACATCCACATAGAGATACTACCTCACCTCCAGCTGCTGCAAAAAAGGAGCTCAAAAGGCCACATCTAGAAAGCAGTGGGGACAAGACGGAGCCCCGAGACACATCACAGTTTATAGATTTAGGTTTGGATTTAAAAATTTTTTAAATAATATTCTAGGGTTGGCCTGGTATATATGATACAAGCCATTACTCCAATTAGCACCAACAGACCAGGACTTGACTCCAGGGCCTTCCTACCTGCCCTGGGAAACAGTAGATGGGACCTGAAATATTTGTTGGCTGGTCATGGTAGGGGACTTTCTGACTTCTGCTGTAAATACGTGAGGAC
Organism: Lissotriton vulgaris; assembly: GCF_964263255.1. Taxonomy (NCBI): domain Eukaryota; kingdom Metazoa; phylum Chordata; class Amphibia; order Caudata; family Salamandridae; genus Lissotriton; species Lissotriton vulgaris. The sequence goes on from NW_028246666.1 coordinate 185,346, forward strand.
AGAGGAGTGCAGGCTAGGAGAGTAGTTTGCCCTGAGTACCGTGGGGTGATGCTGAGGAAGAGCCCAGGCCATGGAGAAGTACTAGAAGAGGAGGGCTGGGTAACACGGCC